>NC_067493.1:13764856-13894856 GCF_947179515.1 Apodemus sylvaticus | reverse complement strand
TGTAACTGTTCAAAGCAAATGTAAACCGCCTGGGACAGGATTCTGTCTGCTGCCTTCAGCCTGAACCTGGTACCCACTACTCTAAGCCCTCTGCGTGGAGAAGAAACTGAAGGGTCATGGAATTTTTAAAATGTATGCTTATGTTCATAAATACACATATGTCTTATTTAAGGACTTTTATGAAGGAAGATGGTGGACACTCGCCTTTCTTTGAATGCCACTTGTCATTAAGGGAGCAGAGAACCCTTGTCTTGGCTCGAGCCACTGTTCAGTATATGTCTGATACTAGATGATTTGAGAGTTATTGATAGACTCATAATTTTACATTTTTCCTGTATTTCCAGTTCAATTTGAGAAGGTGAACCGTCGGAATCCGCAATGCCACGCACAGCCTCTACTCCAGCGCACATGAGCTCGGCCAGGCTAGAGCTGCCTCTGAGGTGCTTCCAAGTCATGCTTCCTGAGTGCTTATGTTCTCATCTGTAAAGCTGGAGTCGTAATCTTCTCTCACTGCTCAGGATTAAGAGACCAAATGAGCTTATATTCACAAAGGGGCCGGAACAGGATGCGGCACAGTTAACTGCCAACCCCGTCTGCTCTTCAGTGTCAGTCTAGTACTGGCGAATGAATTTGAGTAGGAATGAATTTGAGTCTTGTAGGATGCTTTTTCTGAATTTCAAATGACAATGTCATGTCAGTGGTTTGAATAACTGGAAATAATGTTTGTTTGTTTGCTTAGTTTTAGAAAAGCAGCAAGAATTAAAACAACATGAAAAATTGCTAATACCATTTTAGCTAAATTTGAATTTCAGCTGCGGAGTCATCCTTAGCTACATTTGGGAAGAAGGCCAGGATGGTTTTCACCATTGAATTTATATCTGAAAGGCAGCAACAAATTCACACATAGTCAAAACTTTTAAATACATTTAACTACCAATTATTTACATATTATTATATATTCAATTGTGATGGTTTGAATGAAAATGGTCTCCAGAGGCTCATAGGCACTTTTAGAAGATGTCTTGGTCAGGGTTTCTATTCCTGAACAAACATCATGACCAAGAAGCAAGTTGGGGAGGAAAGGGTTTATTCAGCTCACAGTTCTGCATTGCTGTTCATCACCAAAGGAAGTCAGGACTGGAACTCAAGCAGGTCAGGAAGCAGGAGCTGATGCAGAGGCCATGGAGGGATGTTTCTTACTGGCTTGCTTCCCCTGGCTTGCTCAGCTTGCTTTCTTACAGAACCCAAGACTACCATCCCAGGGATGGCACCACCCACAGGGGGCCCTCCCCCCTTAATCACTAATTGAGAAAATGCCCCACAGCTGGATCTCATGGAGGCACTTCCTCACCTGAAGCTCCTTTTTGTGTGATGACTCCAGCCTGTCAGGTTGACACAAAACCAGCCGGTACAGAGGGGTGGCTTTGTTGGAGGATGTGTGTCACGGGGGTAGGGGTAGGGGGTGGGGGGTGGGGGGTGGGGGGTGGGGGTGGAGATTGGGGTTTGGGGGAAGAACTTTGTGGTTTCAGAAGCCCAACCTTTGCTCAGCGACTTCCTCTTTCTCCCTGCTGCCTGCCTGAGATCCAGGACAGCCAAGCTCAGGCAGGGAAGGCAGCCACAGAGAACAGAAGGCTGGTGAAGAGGTAAGGGGCTGTGGGCAGGATCCAGCCCGCCAGCAGCCCGGCCGGGCAGCGTCAGCCATGCGGTGCTGCCCTATAGTCAAGGATATAGGAAGTGGGAGATGGAGTCTCCCTTCATGACTAAGGAAGGTTTCTGAGGACAGGTGTGTGTCAGGGGTGTCCCAGTATGGAGGGAGGCCTATAGTGAAACTGTGAAGGTGGAGCCTGGATCGCCTTGGAGACCCCATGATGTTGGGGGTGCCAAAGCCATGGACACCTGCCAAGGCAAGCTAACAGGGAGTGGAACCATCTCAAGAGAAAGAAGTGTGTGTAGTCGACTAAGCTGAAAGGGGTCGGAAAGCCAAAGAGCCCTTCGATGTTAGGTACTGTGATGCAGAGTTTGGAGTTTGCCCAGCTGATTCCCAGTATTGCTCTGGTCCGGTATTTCCCACTGTGCTTCTTCCCTCCCTTTTGGGATGACAATGTCTATCCAGTGCCATTATATGTTAAAAGTATGCGATCTTCTTGTCTTATTTTGGTTTTACAAAGGTTAGAGTTAAGAGACTATCATGAAATTCTGAAGAGACTTCGGACTCTTAACAGTGTTGAGACTGAGATAGACTATGGGGACATATGAAGTTGGACTGAATACCATTTTGCAGTGTGATATAGCTACAGGTCTGTGTGGGTCAGGGAGTGGAATGTAGTGGTTTGAATGGAAATGGCTCCTATAGGCTAATAGGGAGTGACACTATTAGGAGGTGTGGCCTTGTTGGAATAGGTGTGGTCTTGTTAAACATATCTATCACTGGGGTTGGGCTTTGAGGTTTCAGGATCTCAACCTAGGCCTAGTAGCTCACTCTTCTGCTGTCTGAGGAAACAGGTGTAGAACTCAGCCCCTATTAGCACTATGCCTACTTGTACACTACCGTGCTTCCTGCCGTGATGACAGTAGACTAAACCTCTGAACGGTAAGCCAGCCCCAATTAAATGCCTTCCTCTATAAGAGTTGCTGTGTTCATGGTATCTCTTCATACATGATATCTTAGACTATTATAATCCCAAAGGAATAGTTTCATTAAATATCTGTCCAGAAGTCTCACTCCACGTCTAGGTGAACTGGTCATGAAATATGATAACCACTACCAGATGGCTTCCTAACAGGAGGGTTTCTGACGTCTCCCTCTGCAATGGCAGTGCCCTTGGCATCTGAGCATGGACATTTTGCGGTGCCTTCCTCAAAGCTTGCCCGGTAACTCTGGCATCTGAGTGTGCACTATGGAGAAAGCAAGCCCCTCCCTTCCCATATCTGCTTGGACTCCTCATCTGTTAATGCTTCCACACTTCCTGGAAAGCTAACAAGTGCTCTCCTTGTGTCTGGGGTTCCGACAGCATTAACTTTAAACTGCCCTTGTTAAGGGTTTCATGCAAACTCTATCTTTTTTTTTTTGAAACTTCAAATGTTCTTTTTCATCACAAAGTTTGAAGTAAAGAGAGTGTCAACATTTGGAAGAGAAACAAAATGCTACTTCCATAATCACACTTGATTATTTATGTGAAAAGAACTAAACACTAATAGAAATAAAGGTGAGTGCAGAGGTCGGTCGGTCGGTCCTGAGCTTCTGATTGGTTGTATATTGACTATAAAAGGTGGCAGCCATTTCTGAGATAGGGCCTTCTGTTTTACATTTCTTTGAGCTTTAACTGGAATTTGAACGGAGATCAACTTCTTGTGACTATAGCAGCTCAATTTTCAGCTTGGAAATAGAAAGTATCAGTAGTATACAAATTTACATTGAAAATGGGACCACCACCGTGAAAATATATTTGAAACCGTACAATTTCTGTCCTGTTTCTCTTTGCAAAGGAGAGTGTGAGGGGCTGACCTGGCGTCACACAGCTCCCCAATGGTAGCCAAGGATGAGAACTCGGTCAGGGACTACTCTTCCTCAGCACCTGTTGTGCCATTGAAGGCTGTCTTCTTCCAAGTGCCTCTTTCTTTTAATATACACTCATCAGATAAATTACCCCAAACAAAGGTTAGTTAGTGATTCTGCAACAGCTCAGTTGGAGGTGAGGTGGGTAAGGGGTGGGCACAGTGGAACATTAGATAAGAACAGGAAGGAGCACTTGAAAGTTTGGTGTGTCTGAAAAGCCACAAAGAGCTCATTCCAAATGGATCACTCATCAGAAGTCAGAGTCTGAGTCAAGAGGGACTCACAGCAAAAAAGCCAGATATGACTGTGGTTAATATTCCCACGTAGACCCTTTAAGTACGCCTACGTATGTGCATGAATGAACCATTATTAGTTCCCATCTGTATTAACCCAATGGACATTCTGTTGTTGAACTCCAGTCATGAAGTAGTAATGTTTCGCACTAAAATTTCTATTTGACTCATTCCTTTGAACTTGTTTTTATAATTCAGAATAAAAATGACATCGGGAAGGCAATCTTGTGTGCCTTCCAAATGACTTTCTCTTGTCTGAACATCTATTGTTAAAAGAAAATACCATAAACCGACCCTTTGTTAGGATGCTGGGGCAATGACTCAATGGAGTTTTAATGTAATCCTTTCACAGGGCGCCATCTAGGATAATCAGAGTTTCCGTCAAGCTCCGTGTACAGAGGACACCGTGACAGCAGAGTGCAGCCCCCATGACTCCGTGACCCAATGATAACTTGTGGGAGAAAGCCGTAGAACTAAAAATAAATTACAGCGCTGAAGGGGCTAGAGAGAAAAAGACCACAAAGACAATCTTCCAGTGCTTTCCCGGACGGACGGCCCAATAGCTACGCGACACGATTCAGAAATCGCTTAAACCCACAAGCTCTTCCTTGTGAAGGCCTCCTGAGGGCTCTTCCGCTTTCTCACAGTTGTGGGCTCGTGGGTGTCTCCGACTGCAGATTCCAGCAGGACCCTGCGCTCAGGGTGCGTCGTGCATCCTTAGACACACCCTTCCCGAGTCCTCTTTCTCAGACTCTCTTTAACCTTTGGCCATGGAACGGCTCCTAGCTCCTAGCTCCTAGCTAAATTTGGTAATGGAAATGTTCATATACTTGCCACACAAGTAGTTTTTTCATCTCCTTTTTATGCTGAGAAACAGTAATAGTCAAAGGCTCTTTGTAGAAGAGTCGTGATTCTAAACCCAAGGACGATGGCGAACGGTTGTCAGTGCATGTATTCGCAGCTGTCTTTGTCCTGACAGAACTCGAGTGAGGAAACGATTGATTGCTCTTACATTTGGAGTTCTTCAGTTCTGGGCTTGGGAGCTGACAACTTTAAGGCAAACTTATTTTACATTTTGCCAGTCTTTGTCGTCAGCTTAAGCACAGCTATGTATTAGCATTATTTCCGAATTCGATTAAAAATATAAATATTGGGCTGGAGAGTTGGATCAGTAGTTAGGGCTGTGTGCTGGTCTTTCAGAGAACCCAGGTTCAGTTCCCAGCAGCCACATTGGGTGGTTCAAAACCACCCGTATCTCCAGCAGACCTTATGCCCTCTTCTGGTCTTGGTGGGCACTGTACTCATGTGCATATACCCACACATCTCTCATGGGCACATATGCATAATTAAAATAAAATCATGTATAGGTGGAGAGAGTCTAAATAGCACAGCAAGTTTCTATGTTAGACATAAATAAAACTGCTTATTCTATCAAAGGATACCGTTAGAACTACACAGAAGCACACACAGGAAATGTCTGTAAAGTATGTCTGACACATGAAGAACCCTTTGATTCAACAAGAAGGAAGGCTCTTTTAGTTCTTGTTAAACTTTTTATTGTATATATGAGTTCTTGGCTTCTCTCTCTTTCTACACACACACACACACACACATACATGTTATAGTTTAACTTATTTATGTAAACTGTAGAACGTGCTTCTACCATCACAGACACACAATTTCAAGTTCCAACGTCATCTTGGACTTATTTACTTAGTCAGGGCCTTGCTGTCTACCCCTAGCTACCTTTGAATTTACTATGTAGATCAGACTGGTCTTGAACTCCCAGTGAGCCTCCTCCCTGCCTTCGGAAGTAAAGGCCTGTGCAGGGAAGCAGCCAACAAAAGCATAATGCTGCCATGGAAGAGATAACACATTTTCAGAGAGATAGAACTAAAGTCTGAAGAATGAATAGACAGCCTGTCAATGAGCACGCGCTGAAACCAGGGTAAAGGTGGAGGGAGAAGGACCAAGGGTGGAGGCGCAGCATGTTCAGGATGAAGACAGACACTATGGCCTGAGGATAAATCCACTAACACGGACAATAGCACACTGACGTTAAACAGTCATGGTTACCGGCCCTCCGGACTGCATAACGGAAGAGAGCATAAAAAGTCTTACCACCAAGGGTAAGACATCAGACATCCATTAGAGCCGAAATCCTACTTCTTGGTTACAGGAAGTTTCATGTTTGAAATGGGAGAGCAATCCCATACATGTGTGCTAGTTTCTTTTGCTGTTGCTGTGATAAAACACCTTGACCAAAAGCAACCTAAGAAGAGAGCCTTTAGTTTGGCCTATGGTCCCAGAGGAGGAGTCCAGTATATGGCAGGGAAGCCCAGCAGCAAATGTCAGGCATAGCGACAGGAGCAGGAAGCTCAAGGATCACAGCTCAACCCCAAGCAGGAAGCAAGAGACCAAACGGCACCTGGCGTGAGACTTCAAATTCTCAAAGCCTGTACTTACACCAGCGTCTTACCAGTTACTTACACGGCTCCAGAGCCATCCTTACACCAGCAAGGCTGTGCCTCCTAAGCCTCCCCAGAGTAACACCAGCTGGAGATCGGGTGCCCAAGTACCTCAGACTGTGGGGACGTTTCTCATCCAGATCATCCCACATTGATAAGACACACGCTAGCCCATTGATTTAGTTATCTTAGGGGTAGCTAAAAGCTAGCTATTGTTATCACTATTACAATTAAATCGCCTATTCTTACTTGCTGTTAATTTTATCTCTCAATGTTTAGATTCCAGTTAATACTTTCTTTGCATGAGTATCACAACCTTCCATGTCATTCACACACTTCAAAGGTGTTTGGCTGTGTGTTCACTCTCACCCGATGACTCCTTCACTAAAGCCCTCTGTCCCCTAGACATTTTTACTTCTGCCTTCACATCATCTACAAGAACATGATTTATGTTATAAAATCTAGGAAACACCAACAAGAGAAAAATCAAGTCTTCCTCAAGAGAAAAAAAAGTCACGTCTTCCTCACACTTGACTCTATGTGATGTGTTCCTTCAATCTGTTCCATGACCGCTCGTGCTCTTTATTATTCCCATGGGTCTTTCAAACTCCTTCCAACTCTGTTAACATGCTGTGGTAGTGAATCATACCCTCAGGTTGCCCGCGTCGACCTGCTGACTTCTGTGAGACTGAACCCTGATGGCATCACCAGGCACTCCTTGGGAGAGGTTGCACGTTTAGAGCCCAAGGAGGTCCGGGTTTGTAGTGAGCCACCCTTTGTTCTTCTCTGGTACAAGATGGCGCTGGCCACATGCAGCTCCCTGGTAGTAAATCACTGGAACACATGCGCACTGTGCTGCATTCCTTATCTCACTTACATGCTAATGAAGAACTCACTGAGTTCACCTATGAGAATACGGCTGGTTATCTCCCTGGGCAAATGAAGCAATCTAGGGCTTATGAGGTCAGGCTGAGAGAGAGCCCGGGCCGCCAAAAGAAGAAGAAGCTTAATTCAAGGTTTCCTGAATAAACCATTTTAAGGAAGAAACTCCTTGTGTCGTGTACTCTTTGCTGGCGAAGGTGGACGCGACACGGGTTGGTTTAGACTCATGGGTTGAAGGAAACTTTATGATTCAAGCACGTTCTCTAACCAGACACTCGCTATTCTGTACTGCTTCCTCTCTGTCTGTCTGTCTGTCTGTCTGTCAGGCATGCTGCAAGATCCACTGGAAGCTGCATTTACCCCGGAACACAGTATGTGGAGGGACACGGGGAAGTGCGCCGGTGGCCAACTTCACTTGACCCACCAAGATTACACAGGCTGCACTTCAAACTCTGAAGTGTGGTTCCACTTAACATGTCACCTTGGAGATAAATTACCCTCTGGAAGAAAGCTAGCTGGCCTGCCCAGTTCTGAAGCAAAGATAATGAAAATCTCAAGCACGATGTTTTGCACAATGAAGTCTGATCATAGTCTGTGTATAATGTCTCTAGTTGAAGACACACAACTGTACATATATGCTGTGCCTACCAGCCTTCAAAGGATAGCTGTAAACACACAGTCACATGGACAGCCCTGGTTAAACCAAGTGGGTCACAAAACAAACCAGACATGAATATGAGAGAGGTTTATAGGAAGAGAGGGTACAGAGGTGGTAGAGAGATTTGAGAGGGTAGAAGGTGAGA
Source organism: Apodemus sylvaticus (assembly GCF_947179515.1). Classification (NCBI taxonomy): domain Eukaryota; kingdom Metazoa; phylum Chordata; class Mammalia; order Rodentia; family Muridae; genus Apodemus; species Apodemus sylvaticus. Next base: position 13,886,854 of record NC_067493.1, on the reverse strand, counting down.
GTGGGCATGCTTTCTGCACATGGAGGAAGTTATCCAAGATCAAATTTAACTCATAAATATACTATCTGACATTGAAGAAGACACTAGCATGGGGAAAAGCTTTCATGCTCATGGATTGGATAAATACTGTGAAAATGGCTATTCTACAAAAGGAGATCTAGATGTCCACTGCAAACCTCATGAAAATTGAAGCCCTCTCTGACTCTCTGTTTCTTTGTCTCTCTCCCCTCTCCTCTCTTTCACACACAGCCTGAAGAAAAATCAGCTCCAAATTAATCAAATGCCTTAATATAAGACCCAAGTTTCTAAGAAAAACCAGGGCAAATACTTCAAGATATATGAATAGACAAGTACTTTCTCAATAGCACTCTAGTCATTCATGGGAATAAAAAGGCCAACAAGTGACATGTGTGACTTCGTGAAATCAAACAGGTCTTTTGATAGGACAGGTGAAGGAAGAGGCAGCCTTGATTAGGTATTCATATGATAAAGGATTAACATTTGGAATATACAAAGAATTCAAAGAAGTAAACAACAGGAAGCCAGTTTTTAAAACCAGTGATTGGCAGGTCTGCTGTTGGCCATGCTACAAACTGGGGAGGACAATGTTAAATGGCCTCGAAGGAAACCACCCAGGATACTTTAGTAAGCCCTGACCTGTCAATATCTTAATACTGTTTACGCATCAACAGGTCCAAGAAAGCAAATTCTTTCCAATAAGTTTATTTAACATCAGTAAACTGCAAAGAATCAGTAAACCAAATGGTAATGTGTGTGTGTGTGTGTGTGTGTGTGTGTGTGTGTGTGTAAATGTGCCCAGGGCTCTGTGGGAAGGTGAACTCCAGCACAGTGCCACTGTGTTTGTTACTTTCCTCATCACTGTGACAAAACACGTAATAGAGCAGCTGAAAAGGAGGAATTATGTACTTGAGTTCATGCTTGCAGGTCGGCTGGTCTACCTCATTGAGATGCTTTGAGCAAATCAGTTAACATCCTGGTGGCTGGGAGTTGCAGAACAGGGAAGAGGAAGGAATGAAGATATGGTATCAAGATAAGATACCAGCCAGCGACCTGCATCTCTCAGCGTGGACCTTCTTCAAAAATTCCTTTCCCCAGAGATTCTCCATGGAGGTATGTACTCGGGGTGCCCGAGCCTTTTCATTCTGGTCTCCTCGAACTTACTCAGTCCAGAAGCAACTTGCTCCAGAAACCCCCCCCTCCCTCCCTCCCTCCCTCCCTCCCTCCCTTCTCTGTATTCCTGGGGACATCACCTCTTGGTTTGAGGTGGCCTCCCTAGCTCTCTACACTACTTCCCCTCTCAGCTTTTCTTTCTAGCCCATCTCCATGTTACCTGCCCACCAGGAACCCACAGCCACCACACTTGCCTAGCATCCAGAATGGATAACAGTAACTACAGAACAGAGCATCCACTCTCAACAAAGGCAATATCTGATACCTACACCAAGGAACACCTCGAACATCACAGCTCCAGATGCCTAGATCCCAGCACAGAACCACAATCACAATCAGCCAAGACAATATGCCTCCTCCAGAAGCCAGTAGCCCTATTGTAATAGGCCTTGAGAAATGCAATTTAGCTGAAGCAGAAGATACAGGCTTCAAGAGTAATAATTATGAATATGTTTAAAGACCTCAAAGATGATACAACCAAATGCCTTAATGAAGACTGGGGAAACATTCAAGCCATAAAAGTAGAAATAGATTCCCTAAAGAATATCCAAACTGAAACAAAACTGGAAATGAAAAACTCAGGATGTCAAATGAAATTATCAGTGAGAAACCTCGCCAGGACATGGAAGAGAGGATTTCAGGTCTTGAAGACAGGTAGAAGAAGTAGATAGCTCAGGCAAAGACAATGTGAAATCAACCTCCCGTGCCAAGACCTAGGTCTGCTGGCATCTTGGTCTGGAGTTGGGGCATGGGTGGAGGCCCTTGGCAACAGACATCTTGATCTCAACAATTGGGAATCTCAGCTGAGACTGACTGGCAGAGTTGTGTTTCACTTGAGGGTTTTGTGCATAACAGAAGCACTCACTGTGCTCCCACTTTGTGTAGGGCTCTGTTCTGGGCACTTGGATTAAAACTCCAAAAAGAAAAATGCCAATGAAACCAAAACAGAGCAATGAAAAAAACAAAAACAAAAACATGGTGGTCGGTTTCAAGGTCCATAGTGTGGTGTGAATCCCCAGCTCTATGTTCAAATGCACTCTGTACACTCAAGTGTATGTGGGGTTGTGAGGCCAAGAAAGTAAAGAGGACATGTGTGATAGACTAAGGGTGTCTTTGTGAACAGTGAACACTGTGACATTGCGTCTTTAATCCCGAACCAAGGGGGAATGATAAAAATTACAAGGTGATCAGAGTCATCGGGAACTGGAAACCAGGGTTCAAGAGGCCTCAGAGGCTGTCCGATGGTTTGTCAAGGAGTCAGTGCTGGAAACCTCACCTGGTACTGAGGACTGAAGGGACTTGAGCAGAAAGGCTGAGTTTACAGTAAAGGTCAGAGACTGGGGCCAACTGCCTGGACAAAGCCATCCTGTGCAGCTTGCTGTCTTCTGGTAGCAGAGGCCTGGTGTTGGCACAGGGTCTGCAGAGGTAGGATCAGTGCTATGTGGCTGTGGGGTGGGTGTGACCACAGGGCTATAGAGATGGGCACAGGCTGAGCTGCCCCACAATGGTGGAAACTGTTTAGGAAGATCCAGAGACAGTTGATGAGATTTCTGCCTGTCAGGGGAGCTCAGCTAAGGTATATCTTTTGAAGAACCCATGGTGTCTTTACCCTCTCTTCTTACATAGGGCTTTGGCAGTCACTAATAATGCATTACCCTGCATTGTTAATACCCTTTGTGGACACACCCTACCCTGACTTGCCCAAGCACATGGACCTGAAATAACCTACTTGCTACTCTGCCCTGCAGCCCGGCAGGCTGAGATCTGCCCTTGAGTCAGAGATCAATCCTCGCATCAACAGCAGATAGGAACACGCATCAGTTTTGCTGCAGTGGCCGATGGGACCACACTGCTTTTGCCTTTGCCATATCACTCACGAACCCTTCAAAGGTTACCTGATACATTCCGAATTTGCAGCTTATAGCTAACAAATAGGAAACCAGTTGATTAAACAGCATGGGGGGGGGGGAGGGTTCTTCTCTGTCTCGTCAGTGTGTGATGGTGGGAACATTGCATGGAGAGCTAGCAAATGCTCAGGCTTAGGTGACAGGGGACGGCTAAGCCAGAACTTCTAACTGCGGTGTCCCCCTGATTCTGTTTTATTTACTTACTTTGACTGTTAAATTAAAACCAAAGAAGGTTTCAAATATTTCTTCTGTCTTAAACTATAGAGAACATAAAAGAAATAATTCAATGAATTCATCTGAGAAACAAGTTGTTCTCTGGTATTCAAATTGTATGTACATATTTAATTACACATCATTAACAAAGTATAAAAATTTACAACCACTGAATTTGTATTATGTAGTTATTTTCTTTAATAATTATCTCAGTTGCAATTAAAATGAATCGACTGTATTAGTCACAGTTAATTATCTTCATTTGTTGTTTTTAAGCAGAAGAGTCTGACTTTAGAGCTTAGACAGCAAAACTGTCCTATAATTTATATATATATACATATATATATATATATACACACACATACATATATAGAGAGATAGATGTGTGTGTGTGTCTCTCAAGAGCTTATTAAGTCGGTAAGACTCACAAAAGTTTCGAGTTCTGTCTATATTGATTTTAAAATATCAATTGAAGAAATAGAAACAAGAGTGAGCTGCCTCTCATCCTCACAAAGACAAAATAGAGATGTGGAAGTTGGTTTCCATGGCAGATGTTTTGTGAAACTTTAAATAGAAGGGAATAGAAGATACTGGGTCTGGGGAAAGACAAAACACCCAAAGAATTCAGTAATGTGAAAGCATTTATGTCTTTATGAAGAGTGCTATGCAAGCTATTGTTAACATTAGCTTGACACTTTAATAAAAAACATAATTACTGAACTTAAACTCATTTCTAAGGTCAGAACCAAAAGGTGTCCCTCAGACTCTGACTGCCTCCAGACATTGTGTAGCTGTTTCCTCTGAATCAAAATGACTCCTCACTGAGGGAATAGGTAGCTTTATAAGAACATGGAAGACAAGAAAACCTGCAGAAGGACCGGGAAGCACAGGAAGTAGGGAGATTTGGAGTCCCACCCCAAGGTCATAAGAGCAGTAGCCTGGGAGAGGAGGTCACGCCAGTAAACACCCTGATTGACCAATCTAAATTATGTTTGCCAGTCATTTCTTTGGCTTCCCTTGAATATCATATCTTGGGGGAGAAATAGATGTTTGTTCATGTCTCTTCCAAGGAGAAGTCACACAACATCAGCATTACCACCAAAGAGTGACAGGGTCATTCTGTAAGATGCACTTATTGACCCCCAAGTTTCTGGATAACTTGAGGTTTGCTTCTCAAGGCAACCTGACTCAGTCAGAACAAGTTTTCAGGGACTCCAGAGGGTTGCACTATGGCTTTCTGAAGCATAAGTCCTATTCTTGGGAAAGAAGAAGTATTTCTAACCTCTTTATAAATTTATAACTCATGGCAGAACAGAAACGAGGGCATAAAAATGAATCAGTGCATACCTGTCAGGATCACTGGAAGTGTAACTCAAAGTACACATTTGCATGTGTCAGGGATGCTATGTACATGCAAAAGAATTGTTAATCCTGACCCAGGAAAATGGTAGTTTTCATTCTAGCCCCTCTGGAGGATAATACAGGCTCTGGCAGCTAAAAGAATGGAAGGCCCTTCTCCAGCTAACATGCAAAGCCCTCTTCATTTTAGACATCAAGCCAGAAGGCAAACAACATCAGATTTCTAAGCCATCTTCCATGAAAGAGTTAGTCCTGCTTATATCTCTTGGTGGGTCTTACTATGTGTGTATTTCCATAAGTCAAGAGGTTTGCCAAACATGCCTCTTCCCATCCACCTTGTTTGCATTCATTGTATTGGGAAATGTGTGTGCTACGCTCCTTGCCTATCTCTAGATGGGGTTGCATGTAGTGGGCTCATGAGTGGACTCCCACACATAACTACTGCTTCAGTATATTTCCAGGACACTGATCAGGAGGCAGACTGTGGATGTTCTCCTGATGTGTAGCTTCCTGTGTGTGTGTGTGTGTGTGTGTGAGAGAGAGAGAGAGAGGGGGGGGGATGAGGGAAGGAAGGCGAGGGAGGGAGGGAGGGAGAGAAAGAATTTCCCCTTCTTGGTGACCAGCTAATCAGTCTGGATTAGATAATAGTTACAAGAAGTCTTCATTAAATTATTAAGAGGATGATCATGTTTTATATTAAAATAAATGACCATATCTTATTTAGTGGAACACCATCTAGATAATAAATAAATTTTTATTCTGGGCTCTGGGGAAGGTAAAGGCAGAGCAAACAACACTGATAATTAGCTAAATAAAGAACATAGCTTTAAATTCTTTTTTTTTAATAATAACTTTACATTCTTAACCATAAGCAAGCCGGATCGTGAGTCTGATCCTTGAGGGTTAACTATATTTACCAAAGTCACCACTGACTGGGATTTGTGCAGTTTACCTTTTAAGGCAACTCAGAGTATCTTGTTTTGTAAGCAGATGTGTTCTTATAAATGACAGCTGTCAGAGCAACAGGAGAAATGGGCAGAGAGCACAGACCGAGGGCAAGCAAAATGCGTGTTCTATTTACACAAAATTTGGAAATGTTTGAAACCTTTAGATACATTTAGGAAGCCCATTACAGGTGTGTTGGGAAGAGTTACTAATGACTCTTTGCTGGATCACAAAGACGGATGGAAAGTCTGGCAAAGTTACCCAGGACAGGAAGCAGCAGGGAAGGGGCAGCCATGGGCGGCGGCTGGGGAGTCACATCTGTGCTTCCCGCCATTTTGACTCCTCTATCCTCTACTGGTCTGAATGCTCTCAGTCAACTCCTCAGGGACTGCCTGTGGCCTCTGTCTTCAAAGGGACCACACTCTGCATGCCAGATGGAAGACTCTTCCTGGCTGGATACTGAAGAAGACTGGAATGTTTAGAATATTCTGGAAAGCACCCAGCTGATCGTCAAACGAGCCACTCAGGTATGTTACTATATTGTAGCCTTAGCAGGGCGATTGTTTCCAAGAATGGGCCAGTTCTTGCAAATGTGGACAGACAGCAGAGAGGTGGTTCTTTCCTTAAACTCTTTCCTAAACGTCTTTGCTGTGTAGGGAGAGAAGTGGTGGTTAGAAACTGAGCTGCTCGTGATTGTATAGACATGTCTACAGGTTGGTAGTTTGAGTCTTATTTATTAAGAAACTCACATGCTAGGTATTTGCTCACAAGCTAAGCATCCTACAAGATGGACTTTGCACGTGAAGGATGCCGGATTCATTTGGCTGTGTTCCGTTCTATTTAGTCTGATGAGATGAGAAGAATATTTGGCTGTGTTCCGTTCTATTTAGTCTGATGAGATGAGAAGAATATCGTTAGAGAGTTTTGCATTTATTTAACCCCATGTCCATATTCTGGCTAATAAAGGAGAAAACTGATTCACAATATCTCCACATGTGCATTGGAAGGCATACCTTCTTGAGTACAGATTAAAAATCTAATCTTCTAAGTCTCATGTGGGCTCTTAACTATCTTCCATGTACCGACATTAAGACTCAGGCTAGAGTCCTGAGGAAATAGAATGCAGAATTGTGCTCTGTTTAATTATTCCAAAGCCCTTTGTCTCTTACTTGTAGGGTACAATATGAGGAAGGCTTCTGGCTCATGCCTAAGAGCGTTTATGGCAATGCCAAGATCCATTGGAACAAAGACACGCTTGTTGAGTTCTAGATGCAGACACTCGCCTAGTTTTGCAGAGGTAAACCGCAAGTGTTTGCACTTGAGCCTGGAGAAGATCTGTTTGAAAAATTGTTTTGCCAATGCTTAGACAACCTACTACTGGATATTACAAAACACTACTCACTCAGTGCATTAAAACAAACTTAAATAAGAGGTGCATATACCTGGGAAAGGGATGATCTTAGAGGAGTGTATCCTCAGGGGTGTTTGTAAGGGCCAGGTAAGATTACCCTCCCTGAAGATGAAGAACAGGATTCTTGGCATTTCTATAAAAGACAGCAAGAGTGATTACGAAGGTAGGATAGTGGCCAGATGACAGCTTCTTTCTACCTGATGGTTTTTGGGCAACTCAGTAAAGCACCCAATCTCCAGTTGTTCTCACTAAGTGGGAAGGAAAGCCTGCCTGCTTTGAAGTCTGTGAAGGAGCTCTACTGAAATTAGGGTTTTGAGCATGTCCTTGCCAAGTAAAATTCTGCATAGCTGAGCTGAGAACACTAATCAAATAACAATATAATAGTCATCACAGTTACAATGTCAACTGACAATAAATACTCACTCTGCCAGACACTAAGGGAAGCTTAATATGAATTCATTCACTGTGTGTCATAGCGTTATTAACTTCGTTTAAATAAAAACAGGATATTATGCAACTGGGATTGACTATCCTGACCCAGGTCTACCTGACATTGCTCTGGGCTTCCCCATCATAACCATGGGAAAAGACAACAATTCACCCAAGGATGAATTCTGTGTGGTGAGACAGTAGGATCAGGAGGTCATAGTCAGACCTTATTTTAAGAAAATGTTATATATATCCTGTTAGTACAACCTGAAAGTTTCAGTTACATACCAAATAAGTAATAAAGATTTTTTTAAGGCAATTAAAATCCAGTTTGGATGGATACGCTTATTTATAACACTACTGATTGGTTTCATAGTGTCATAAAGTACTTAATATATAATTTTCACAGTGGAAATAAAATGGAAGACTAGATGAGATGCTAATGGGGAGAAAGGCGGGGAAGGAGCAAGGCAGAGCATCCCTGCAGTGTCAGGATTTGGGTCACTCAAGTGATAGGCTCAGCTCTCCACACTCCCACAGCACTAAATCAGCCCCAAGGTATTGTAAAACATATGAGGATTTTTTTAAGCAGGAAATCCAGTCTTGCCTGCTCAAAGCCTCTCCCATAATGTGTGCTTTCTGGGCTGTGGAGTTGCATTGAGCCCAGGGAAATATCCTGAAAACCACTTTTCTATAATCAAGACAGATTGTTTATGGAATATGTAGAAATACAGAAATTACCCCAGGGTGAACGGTTACCATTCTCCAGTAAAATACTGAAGTTCTGATCTAAGGAAATCATATTCCTTTCAACCAGGGATTCAAACAACCCAGGACTATTGAATGTACTTGAAAGAATATTCCTTAAACAAATCAGCATACAACTATCAACATACGGTTTACTTTAGATTTCATATTATACACAATATCTAGATGTTTTATGAAATACACAGGAGGATTGTGAGTGGGCATATGCAGGCAACACATGTATTATCTAAGGGATTTGGACATCTGTAGACTTTTCTGTGGGAGTGTGGGGACCAGTTCTCTGTGGATATTAGGGGACAACTATAACTTCTTTTAAGCCTACACCACTTACTGATAGCAATTGGGCATCTCCAAAAGGTTTGTCTGGTGAGCCATGCTTTCTTTAAGGTTTCTTCTAAAGATGTCCCCTTCACGTTATGGCCTCCCTGCAGCCGGCTGGCTCCATCAGCCTCCCTGAGGATCTTTGGGCTGTAGTTTCTGTTCTTTGCAAGCACAACAGAAAAGAGGAGGAGTCTTTCCTGTCATATCATTCTGTCTGGCCTTAAGTATGAAACTAAGTTAGTTTTGAGTCTCTACAATTTAAAGACTAATAATTATGACAACTCTTCTAGTAGTTGTTGGAACAAACACAAGGACATCTGCCTCTCTGCCCTGTTGCTGAAGAAGTTAGCTGGTAATTGGGTAATTGTAATCATTGTAAATAATTAGACTCAAGTTATAAAATACTGGTTTTAGGCATTCCAAAGGGAATGGCTCTGGACAAAGCAGGTGGGAGGAGGAAACAGATCAGGTGAGAACTGCAACTGCTCCGGCTTTCCATCAAGGAGAGGCATGGGGCGTTGTCTGCTGAAGTGCCCGTCACATAGAATTGTGAAGATGCAGAGCGCAGGAGGCAGAAATGACCACAGCGTATGGAACACAAGGTCAGAAGCTACAGAGCTTTGTAGACAGAAGGCTTCAGAGGTCTGCTCATGGTCTCCATGTGCCTGCCACTGAGGATGGGCAGACAGAGACAGAAACTCCATGACACCAGGCAAGGGCAACTGGAGAATGCTACATACTGAGTGCTCTTTCCCAGTGCTCTTTTGCATTTCCATGTGGTTTTAAAGCATGTGTTGACTATATTTGTCACTGGACTTGTTTCCCCTCCCACCTCAAAAGATGTTTGTAACAAGTATTGTTGAGAGTTAGAGCCCATCTCCCAATTAGAGGCAAAGGGAAGGCATTCTTAATGCCCATTTTAAAACTTTAGGCTCAGTAAATGCAGGTTCTCCTTGTCCCGCAGGAGCAGGCCTTGGCCATGGACCCTGGAGTCCAGGAGAGAGTGCCAGATGGCTGCTCAGCTGCCTCGCTCTTGCCGTGTGAGTGAGGTCCGTTATCTGTGACCTGGAAAGTGAGAGTCATTTAGCTACATCCGTAATGCGAAGCAAGCTGGTTTGTTAATTTGCAAGAGGAATATGATTTCAGAACGCCCCTAGACTTCCATTTCACTGTGACTGTTAGACATTGACAGGGATGTAACTTTCTGAGAAATAAAAGATGAGGGAATCAAGGTCAAATGTGGGGTTTGAGATGCATCCTAGCAATTGTTTGGGGTGTTACAACAATATATATGATATACTATACTATACTATACTATACTATACTATACTATACTATACTATACTATACTATATGCTGTGACCCTCATGTTATGTTGACACCTCAACCATAAAACTATTTCATTGCTACTTCATAACTGTAACATTTTACTGTTATGAATCATAGTATAGATATCTGATATACAGGATATCTGATATTCACCCCCTGTGAAAGAAAGGATCAGTCATTTGACCCCTGAAGAGTTGTGACCCACAGGTTGACAAATCCTGCTCTAATCTCAGTTGTGGAAGGAGCCTTGTCTATCTGTGTAGTCTGTTCATAAAACCATCAATCTCATTCATGGAGGCTCTGTGGCTATGACCTAATCAACAGCCAACCCCTAGATTTCCACTGCCGAACGCCATCTCTGTGGGTGTGGGGATTTCTACACATAAACGTGGGCAGAACATATTATGACAAAATTGCTTTTTTAAGATCTCAGATTATGATCCTACTTTCTCAGCCATATTCCTAGTAGGCAGTGGTTTGAGTCCGAAGTGCTCCATGGGATTACAAATATGGAAACAAGTGTTCGCATATTTGGTTCCCAGAAGGTGGCACTGTTCTGGGAGCCTGTGAGGCCTGGCTGGCTGGCATGGGCCACTGGATTTCAGTCCCAGAAGATTGTGTCCTTTCTCAGCTTTGGCTCTGACTGCCCTGCTCCCTGCCCTGCTAAGACGAGAGAGAACCAGCCACACTGTAAGCTCCGGCATGGCATCGTGTATCTAGGTGGCCCAGGAGCCCTGCCTTTCATGCTGTGGTGGACTCAGTTCCCGAACCATGAGCCCAAATCAACGTTTTCTGCCTTAAGTTACTCTGTCAGGCATTTGGCTGCAGCAAGGACAACAGCTACGAAGCACAGACTAACTGACCTTGGCCCTTGCTGCCTGCTCTGAAATGCCTTTGCTTCATTTGACCAATGGGCCGAGGAGACAGGCTGTCTGTGGGCTGCTGCTGCTCGCCAGTGGTGAGCACGGCAGGTGTGCAGAGGAGCTGGATTCCAGGAGCCATGGGAACTCCCGCCTCTGGCTCCTGCTACACCCCTGGGGCCACTTGGACTTTCATTAGATTGCACGGAAGTCAACGATGCTTTCTCAGCAGGTCCTTTTCTTCTGTCACTAAGGTTCAGATTCATATCATGATGAGATGGTTCTCATCATCTTCTCAGTTCCTTATCATTTCCCCCAATAAACTCTTGAAAGGTTAAGCTTGTCCTGGTTTCAAAGGAAGACTTGAATGTTTGAAGCAGCCTACCGATGGCTCTGGTGGGCTCCATTTTTCTAATTTAATCTCAACATGGGTGTGGGGTCTATTGTTCCAAGACAGCAGAATAGTGTTTTAATCTTATTCCACCGTCTTTCATGTCCATTGATTTCCCGTCTTTGTAATATATAAAATGTGGTGTATAGTTATTCTACATTATCTTCACGTTGAGGACGGTACTATTTAAACTGAACTTGATGGAACCTGAGGCCAATGTGTTAAGTGAAATAACTGAGTCTCAGATTGCAAGGCATCACTTACAGACATCTAGACTTTACAGCTGACCTCACAGGAACTGAGAAAAGCAGAGTGGTCACTACTGGAAGGAAGCACGGCCGGTGACTGACAGACAAGCAGTAGAGGTTCTGGTGTTCTACAGAAGATGACGATGTGAGAAAGATCTCAGGCACGACTTCATCGTAAAGAAACAACCATCATTTAAGGTGTCAGACAGCTGTGTTTGCCCTGACCCAAACATCCAGAATGTTACCTATATAACCTATCAAAATGTTGTCTAGTACTCTCATAAATATGTAACAATTGTACAAAAGTTAAAGATAAACAAAGTACTTAACTGTAGGCTCAAAACAGCCGGTGACTCAATCAAAACTTATGATAGGCATGTACAAAAGCTAGAGGGTCCAGAAATATGTTTTTGTATTTTCAATCCATGTAAAAGTATGACAGTATTTCCATGTGAGGGATGATGGACAGCATCCTTACACTCCAGCCGTGTGTCTCCCACATTTGGAGACAGGATGTGCCTGTGATCACCGTCACCACTGCAGCCAGGAAGATGCCAGGAAGAGGAAGAAAGGACTATTTGAAGGAAGTGAGCTTTTAATGCTGGTTTTGGAAACCAGCTGTGTAGCCTTTTCCTTCTGAATGAAGCTAGGCTGGCCATCAGAGTGTAAGAGTTCAGCCTCTGGAGCAGCAAGAACTACCTAGTGCGTCTAATAAGTTAAAAGACAATGTAGGCACAGGTGGGCTGGCGCCATGGTGCGGCAGCTAAGAGCACAAACTGCTCTTGCAGTGGACCTGGCTTCCCAGGGGCCATGAAGGGAAGCTCACACCTGCCTGAAACTCCAGATCCTGATGCTACATATCTGGACCCTATGGATACCTGGATACCTGCACATACATGTACATATATCCACATTCCCTTAGACATATACATATAGTTAAAATAAATCCTAAGGAATTTAGAATAAACATGGGCAGATTTTACTAAATAAGGATCTGGTAGTTTGTGTGTGTGTGTATGTGTATATCTGTGTTTATATATGTGTGTGCATGTATATATCTGTGTCTATGTATGTGTGTGCATGTGTATATCTGTTTCTATGTGTGTATATGTATATATCTGTGTCTATGTGTATACATGTATATATCTGTGTCTATGTATTATGTGTGCATGTGTATATCTGTGCCTATGTATGTGTGTGCATGTGTATATCTGTGTCTATGTATGTGAGTGCATGCGTATATCTATGTCTATGTGTGGGTACATGTGTATATCTGTGTCTGTGTATGTGTGAGCATGTGTATATCTGTGTCTATGTGTGTGCATGTGTATATCTGTCCATGTATGTGTGTACACATGTATATGTGTGTCTATGCATGTATATGCATGTGTGGACTTAAGAATGATTATTTGGAAATTATGATATTTCAAACCAAATCATTTTTAGGATAATTCCTACAGAAACTAGGGGCCACGCAAATGCCTGGCAAACAAGACTTGTGTATATGGTGCTGAAAACTTTCAGATCACGGATGTGCATGCTAATATTAAAAGTACTATCAACACAATATACTTCGCCTTTGATTAACTTGTAGATCCCGTGGCACTTTTTCTGAAAAGCGAGATAATAAGGTAGAAATAAGTATTTTATACTTCATCTAGTCACTAAAGAGCTAGAACATGGACATGAACTCCAGAATGTGTCCCAACGTGGCTTCATCACGGCGCCACAGCCGTGTAAGGAGTCTAAGTGTACACTTCTTCAGTAACATACAGTCTGTTGGGTACCAAACCATAGAAACCACACTATTATTTTTCATTTTACATTTTACATCTTTATAAAACTAAGATGCACCAAGCTTCTACTTGCTGTATGGATAAAATAATCAATTTTGGCTCACTGTGCATTCTTGTGAAAGGGTTTTTTTTTTTTAAATGAAGTTTCTTTCTCTAAGTGCTGTTAGTAGGACTGACCAGTACAGGTGCCCCTCAGTTCCTCTCAAGGCATGGGCAAACCTCTCTCCTTAATAATGTAGTAACTGGTTCCACGGTGCTCAGCAGTTCTCAGAAGAGGCGGAAATGGAGGTAATGATACACGCTCATCACGGGAACTGGAGAAGAACTGGAGAAGGTGGCTCATGTCTGCGCTTCCCAGAATCCAGATGGAGAAAGTGGGGAAGCACAGAGCACACTATGGTAAGTAGCAGATTCGAGATGCAGAAGCAAAACAAACAAGACACACAAGTCAACCAGGCATTAGAGAAAGAAAGGAAGGTGGCGGACGTTTGTGTACTGGGATAAGTAATTCTTTCCCCAGGCATAATTTCCTTTAAAGTCTTTTTCTCTGAAAACAAGAGACTGAAAAGGGTGTCCTCCAACAAACAGCAATGATCAAAGTAAAGGTCTCCTTTGCTGCTTAAGGGGGCAGAGTGAGGGGCGGCACAGTGTTCTGGGACAGGAGTGTGTTTAGACCGCGTGGGTGGTGGCTTGGAATTCGCAGTGTTCCAGAGAAAGAATCGCAGATATGCCCCTTAACCTGAGGCATGACTAAGAATAAGCCACCGTGGCTGAGAGTTGTGACAAGGTGCTGTCGCAAGAAGTTTGAAAACTTCCTCCAGGAAGTGCTGGCAACGGTGTCCCAAGCAGACCCTGTACACGCGCGCACACGCTCTTTAGGAGTCCCTGGGGTGGGAGGAGAGGCGCTGCTTTGGGTGAACTATGGTGTTTATTTCCTTCTGAGATTCTTGGGGTGACCAACCTGTATAGGGAGGCATGTGGCCTGTGGAGGACGGGGCTGTGAGAGTTTGCTAGAGAGTAAGTTCTGCTTGCTTCCCACTCCCCTCTCCTCTGCCTACACACACACACACACACACACACACACATGACCTGCCTGGTTTAGCCACACTGAGACAGACAGACAGACGCACACATACACAGACACACACATGCAGACACACACATACACACACACATGACCTGCCTGATTTAGCCACACTGAGAAAGACACACACACACACATACATGCACACACACACACACATGCGCGCGCGCACACACACACACACACACACACTCAACCTCTCTAGATTAGCCACATTCAAACAGAGATACACACATACACACATACAAGTAAGCACACACACATGACCTGCCTGGATTAGCCACATTCAGACAGACAGACAGACAGACAGACAGACAGACAAATACACACACACACACTCAACCTCTCTAGATTAGCCACATTCAAACAGAGATACACACATACACACATACAAGTAAGCACACACACATGACCTGCCTGGATTAGCCACATTCAGACAGACAGACAGACAGACAGACAGACAAATACACACACACACACACACAAGCTGCCTGGCTTAGCCACACTGAGACACACACACACACACATTACAAGTGCAGGTGGCTTCAGAAGGCAGAAGCATCTCCAAGATTCCCCTGCAGCTGGAGTTACAGGCAGTTGTGATGTGGGTGCTGGGAACTGAACTTGGGTCCTCTGTAAGAGCAGTGCACATTCTACATTGTTAATCTCTTTCTCCAGCCCAACACAGAACAATATTCTACTGAAAAAATAAAAACATTGTTCTAGATACAAAACATATTTCCTGATTAAGAGGCACAAATCTTTTTGTCCCCCAGAGATAATTTTCAAAACACAGTGCAGTACTTTTATTAATTCTCTGCTGAAATGCTTTCTTAGTGAGGAGGCCTTCTCTGGTGGCCACCAGACCCTCAGCCGTATTCTCTCTCTTATGCTTAGCATCTTCGAGACAGACAGCTGTGCTGTGGCTACTCCTGACTGCCTCCACCCGTTGCCCGGTCAGTGTGTCTGTGGGGCATCTTCTGATCTTTTTAACTTTGTATTGATTAGTTGTGAGTTTTATATTGTGCACTCTTCCCCCCACCTCCTCTCATATCTTGCAACCCCCACCCCAACCCAATAAAAAACACATACAAAGAAACAGAATAAAACATAGCATAGAAAACAGAAGTTGTTTTGTCTTTTTTCCTCAGGCTAGCAAGTAGGCTTTATGAAAAATCAACTTTTATTTACCATCATATGCCCTCTGCCCAAGGCAAAGCATGAGAGTGGACATTTCTGAGATATTTAGTATCTTCTATTATATATGAGATACTGGCCGGCGCCATGACCGTCTATATTGCATGGACAGGAAACTGAGCACATTCAGATCATAACTCTTCATATGCCGGTCACCCAGCTGGTGCCTGATGGAGCGTTTGGCCTTAGAGCCCGTGCTTGGGAATTCGCACTGAGTGCTGGCACGAACGACTTTACACTGTACACTGAGAGGAGCCGTAACGTCTCCTTTCTGATGTGCCTCTCACCGCCTCCTTGTGA
This sequence comes from Apodemus sylvaticus, assembly GCF_947179515.1. Taxonomy (NCBI): domain Eukaryota; kingdom Metazoa; phylum Chordata; class Mammalia; order Rodentia; family Muridae; genus Apodemus; species Apodemus sylvaticus. The sequence goes on along the minus strand of NC_067493.1, from coordinate 13,871,105 downwards.
TGAGACAATCACTTGTCGTCACTGGAGTTACAAACACCTTCTCAAGGGAGGAAGCTATGCTGGACTCTCATCTCATCATGTGACACAAACGTCTCTAGAGCCCAACTTTCCCAGTGTGAGCTTTTAGAGTCCAGCTCCACTGGTTTCCCTCTTTCCAGCACCTCTCTTTTCCTGTATGGCCAGCTTTGAGTCTTAGAATCCTCTGAAGTGACACACATGGGTAGCTCCCTCCCTCCCTCCCTCTCTCCCTCCCTTCCTTCCTTCCTTTTCTTTCTTTCTTGTTGTTTTGTTTTTTAGATTTTTCAAGATAAGGTTTCTCTGTGTAACCCTGGCTGTCCTGGAACTCCCTCTATAGACCAGGCTGGCCTCGAACTAAGAGATCCATGTGCCTCTGCCTCCTGAGAACTAGGATTAAAGGCGTGCGCCACCACTGTGCAGCTACAGTTCTTTTTCTTAATAACATTTCTTATGATTCATATCTCTCCCGTCCCAGCTACTCTTATTAAAATTCCCTTGCGACCTTTTACCGTTAGTGGTGGTTTCTCAGAAGATGCTCTTTAATGTGCCGATTCCACAGTTTTTGTCTGTGCCTTCATCTATTTCACGGCAGCATTTCTGACTTGAAATATTTGGATTCTTCAAACTATCGGAGAATAGCAAGAGTCCCGTTTTAAATTTTATTGGAAAGAGCTTATCTAAACAGACGTTTACAATGCTAGTTAAATTTAGAGAGTTCTTAAGCAGCGCAAGGTCTTGGGTAATCAGACCAAGCTCAGGTCCACAGAAGAAAGGCGCGGACACTGCAGAGAGCAAGCAGGGGCCTTTGCTACCAGGCCTGGTGCTAGAACTTTCTCCATTTTCTTTCTTTGATTCCGGAACAAAACAAACAAGCAACAACAACAACAACAACAACAACAACAACAAAGAAAAGATTCTCCTGCCTTTTTGATAGAGACGGGCTCTGGAACAACTCTTTCTGTTCCACCATTCCTCTCATCAGTGGGATAGTTTCAGGCTTTAATTTTAGAGGATTGTGTATCATGTTGACTTCATAAATTCCTCCAAATAACTGTTTTATTCAACACTACTGTACTGTAAAATATATACATTTAAACTGACTGTGGGTTTGTAAACTAAACATTCCTAATCTCCTTTAAATACACTATGAAAACTATGAGGGATAATCTTTAATAAGATTTTAGAGTACTTTTAATCATACAGGTTACATGTTATGCTAATATTTACCCTCAAAGCATTTTCCTAGCTTGTAGCATTTCCCTTGCTATATCTGTTTTTAAGGGTACTACAGCAATGGTAAAGGAACAGGATATTTATCAGAAAAATTGGAATATAATGGTATTTTGCCATGGGCTGTGGTTTTCATTCAGATTAAATTTCCCATTTATCGAATGCCTGTTTTTTGTTTGTTTGTTTGTTTGTTTGTTTGTTTTGGCATTTTATGGACTTAATGGACTGCCTGGAGCTCTTACAAGTCTGAGCCAAGACCATTGCGACTAACTCAGTGCCACTAGTTCATATCCATAGAGTTAACCGTGTGTTAGACACCGCGGCAGAAGAGAGAAACGCAGAGAACTCATCTAGTGAGAAAATCAAACTGCTTATAATGATTTTATGGAGGGTTGAGGAGAACGCCTCAAACATTGGAGCTAGCAAATTCCATGTGATCCGACCTAAGGATGAGAGGGGGTTCGGAAGAAAGGGGAGATGGCGACACTCCAGACAGACAGCACGAAACACGGCGCACACGCGCATGTGAGGTTGGAAAAGGGAACTCAGCCTACGGAGCGAGGGCCTCTGAGGAGAACAGAACGATGTCTTAACCAGGTCATCAGTATTTTCAAGAGGGGAAACCGGTTCTTAAGGATGTATGTTTTCTACTTGGTGCACGGGCTTGGTTTTGATGTGTTCACACCTGTATGTCATAGCGCTTTGCCTGGCACCGGCCCCCAATTCCTCTCTTCCCCTCCTCCCCCCCCCCCCCGTGACCCCCTCCTTCCAGTGTGGATCTACCACACCCTAGCTACACATTTCCTGGGTATATGCTCCAAGGAATCTAAGGATGCATACATTATTGACAGAAAGACGGGGGTCACTGAGGTGCCCATCAGCAGATGGATTGAGAAATCCCCCCAGAATTTTCAGGCTATGAAGAAGAATAAAATTCTTTTTGTCCAGAGAAATGGATGAATCTGAAGATAATTAAGGGAAATGGGACAAACTCAGAAGAACAAGTGTGGCACATTTCTCTCAAATGAAGAACACATCACCTAGACAGACAGACAGACAGACACACAACACACACACACACACATACACACACACACACACACACATACACAGAAGCTAAGGGGGCCTGGGGAGGAAAAGGTCCAAAGGAATGGGAGCAAGACAGGGTAATGAGAGAGAAGAAAGACGATTATTTCATATCTTCTAATGAGTGGGATCATCTTAAATATATCTGTGACATGAATGCAATCATCAGCTTCCTGGGTTGGCAGAGTGGGGGTGTATTTACAATAAGCAGTCATGCAAATGTAGAAGAACCACAGATTGGAATGGAAGTGTTCGAGTCACAGAACTCTAAGAAGAAAACCAACCACCAAGCCTTTGGGAAAACTTAGGAAGTCTTAGGAAGCCTCCCTTCTCAGACATGATGCCAGCAGCTGGAACTGGAATGCGTGCCTAGAATGCATGGAGCCTGAGTGTGTGCCCAGGACCAGCTAAAACAGGACCATCGTATATCACTGACAGTTCACGTCCACCCATCTGTTATCCTTGAGCCTGGGTAAGGGCTGGAGGATCAGGAGTTTAAGCCAGCCTTGGCTATATAGTGAGTTTACGGCCAGCCTAGCTACATTACACTTTTTCTCAAAAATAAACAGGCAACAACAACAACAAAAAGACACAACCAGAGGCAACAGGAAGAGAACAACAGAGAAATTCAAATTTGTTAAAAAAATATATATATATTTGTATTCCACCTAGAAAGTGAAAAATGGAGCTCCCCCAAATAGAAGAAAATATTTATAAATCACAAATCCTGAAGGGTATTATAGACAAGAACATTTAACACTACTATTACTCAATATTTTTAAAAGATAATCAAAATTTTAATCTCTCTCTCCCCACCTTTTCTTAGTCAGGATCTCTCTACACAGCCTTGTCTTGAAACTCTAAAAAGGAAATGGGCAGACATTTTAGGAAGATGGATAGTGGCCAAAAGATATATGAAGTAAAAAAATTTATATCATTTGTCATCAGAAAATATATGTAATATTTTACTATTTCATATCCACTGAAATGGTAAAAAGATAGTAATAAAATCATAGTATTTTTCACTGATGAGGATACGGAAGAAGAATAACCCAGACACATCAATTGTATGAATTTTAAATGGATCACTCACTTTGGAAAGTGGTTAGCTTCTTCATTGAAAAGTTGAACACAGAACAGAAACCCTAGTGTATGTATGCACACACACACACACACACACACACATTCTCCAAACCCAAGTTGGCATGACTTACGATAGTGAAAAGCAAAAACAACCCAAGTATTCACAGGCTGAAAACAAACTCACTCTAGTAAACAAACTATTTTTAGAAAGAAAAATCCAGACACAGCATATGCAGAATGATTTATACAAAATATTCAGAAAAAGGAACTCCAGGGGGACATATCACTGGCCGGGGATGGCGATTACGATTGATTGCTGATGTAGGAGGTTTCTTTTTTTTTTGTAGTACCATAACATTTTAAAGTTGATTATGGTGATGGTTGTGAGATTTTGTAAAATCGCTGGCTTGCATAGTGTGGATGGGTGGATCGTATGGTGTATGGATTATACCTCAACAAAGCTGTTTTGTCGTAATATTTCACCCTAACCAGACCCCCGTGCCGTACTCCCAGTGCTGATGTCCGTGTCCTCTGCTTTACAAGCTGTGGCTGCTCCCGTGTCTGTCTAGACCAGCGGTTCTTAACCTGTGGGCCACAACCACCTTGGCAAATCCCTATCTCCAAAAATATTTATATTATGGCTTATAACACCAGAAATTACAGTTATAAATAGTAATGAAAATATTTTTACAGTTGGTGGTCACCAAGACATGGAGAACTCTACTGTGGGGCTGCAGCACTAGGCAGGTTGAGAACCACTGCGCTAGACAGTTGCTCCATCTGATTTCGGATGTAGCCTTTGGGCTGCTCTCAAGGACAGGATTTTTTTCAGACCATGAGATGAAAACTAGAAAAGAATAAAAAAATAAACCAATCCACTAAACACCTGCATACACTAGGGTCTGTGCAAGGCATTCTGTGGATAGCGTTGCATTTGAGGTCTTCTGCTTGAGTTTGTTAAACATTGACCCTAAAAGTTCTCTCTCTCTCTCTCTCTCTCTCTCTCTCTCTCTCTCTCTCTCTCTCTCTCTCTCTCTCCTCTCTCTTCCTCCCTCCTTCCCTTCTCAACAGGGTTTCTCTGTGTAGTGTTGGCTGACATTGTAGAACTCACTCTGTACCCAGGCTGGCCTTGAACTCACAGAAATCTTCCTCCTCTGCCTCCCAGAGTGTCGGGATTAAAAGCATGTTGTTGGCTCTGCAAGTGAAGTGGTTATGGCTTCAATGGGAAGCCTATCGTGCCTCTCATGTCTGGCTTGAGTGGTAAGTGTAAGGATGAGGAGTATGGGGCAGACTCTTCGGTGTCTTTAACATAACACTTCTCGGTGTTTGTTTTGCTGTAGTAGGGATTGAACTCAAGGCCTTATGGCTTGTTACCAGGTGCTCTGCCATTGAGCTGCATCCCTTGCCCTACTGGACTTCATCTGTTGGTGATAGGGACTTATGGAATTGTTCGTCACGAGTGAAAAAGGCCCAAAGGAACACAGTACAGATGTAGAAGTTCATTTTTACATGTAGAAGTTCATTTCTATCTTGTCTAATCAGAAAGCTCAGTCGTACCTTTGAGAAATCTTGAAATGTTACTTAAAAGACACACCTGACAAGCTTGCTTGGGGAAACTTCCTGCCAGAGAATGATGTGGCTTGCTCCCCTAGTTGTGAGATGACTCTCAAACGTGAATTATAACTCCACACAGTCTGCTGATTTCATATGTGGTTGCTAACCAATGTGCTGATTTTTGTGTGACTTCTAGAACTAACATTAGACAACAGGAGAGGGTCAACATCATCAAACTCAAACGAAACAAAAGTTGAGTTGTCAATGTGAAGATCTTGGTTAAAAGCAAGCAAGCAAACAAACAACACACAGTAGACCCCCCCCCCAATCTGAGATTGTCTTCAGTTTAAATCATCCACCGTCAACTGTAGTGTGAAAACACTAAAATATTAATAACAATGCAAATCATTGCCGGAGGCCCTTTGCAAGAAAAGCCATAGTCACTTAACTTTTATTATGCTGCTATTATAATTTCCATATTCTATGGCTTGTAACCATTCTAAATCTCTGTACTTAATTATTGTCAACTTTTACTGAAGTGTGTGTATATGGGGAGAAACATGGTTTAGTGGGTCTCGGTGCTGTCTATTGTCTCAGGTGCCCACAGATGGTTTTGGAAGCTGTCCTGCATAGATGAGAGGAGGTGCTGTTCTATATGAACGTGTTGCCAATTGGCACACCAATGGTAGAACAGCCGAAGGAGCACAAAGAAAATGTGTGCCCAGACCTACTCCAGGAGTGACCTTACCTCAAGTCACGCTGTCTCACTGGGGAATGGGTGTGGAACGTCATGAATGGCTGGGGTACATCCTGCTCTCTGTCAGCGGTTCCCACTGGAGAGCCTCCTGAATGAGCACTTATGGGGGGAAGCAGGGAGGACTCTCACTGTGGGGATTAGCATCTGCCCTGACTGCAAACCTCAGGACTGCACAGTGAGCTGCTCATGTTGTAATGAAACATGCTCATTGCAAATTCTCCAAATTTCCTGCTTTGTAGATCATCATTTGAGCTCCCTAGGACTAGATTCCAATTCCGCTCTGCATACATGGTTTTAATACAGTTCACAGCAGGGGGGCTATCCTCTAGACTGTGGGAAGGCCATAAAAAGCCTTGTCACTTTGTTCAGTGACGTCCCCTCACTCAAGATCACATCACCAAGGATGATGGCACTTTGTTCTAGACTGTTTGTTTGGCATGTTAGCATGCATTCTCTTGGCAATTGCTCTCTCTCTCTCTCTTTTTTATCATGTTTAAATATCCGTATTCTTGTTATGCCATTTTTAATTAACTGCTAGATATGATAATTGGTGTTTAAATCTTTTATTGATATTTGACTTATTTGAGTGGTCCTGAACTGTTCCCACTGATCAACTATCTAGTTGTTCTCTACGTTGTTATAGCAGAGTTTCCTCTTCCAGCCCAGCTTCAATTGTTTGTTGCCCATGGAAAGAAATGATCACTGGTGTCTTTAAATACTTGGTAGGATTTTAGGAAGGAGATATATTTTCTCCTTCCCTGCCCTTGTCATGATGCAGGTGATTGACTATCACAGCACCTGAAACCCTCATCCATTGGTAGTAAGAGAAATGTTCTACTTCCTCATGTCACAGACCCTGGTGTCATTAGAATTCACTCATTCTCATTTCCGTCCCTTTCCCGGGGCAGTCCTTATGCTTTTACTTCTTTTGAATGTAAATTAGTCATACTATGCCCCAGATCACTTCATTATCCAAGGTGGAGACACTAGGTATTAAATACATGCCCATTTAATCACAAACATTTCTGTTTCGTTCAATTTATTACATTAGAGGCGTTCTATTGTGGTGTGTCTTTACCAATTGTAAACTAGTTTCAAAAGTCAGTGAATATGCTCTCTTATTGTGCAGCTTGCTGTGGGCAGGGTTATATGAAGGAGTCTGCCGCTGTAATGAAACATTTTCACATTTTATATGTGAGGACACAATTAAGTTTATCCAAATTACACACAGAGAGTGATCTTGATGTCTGCCCTTCATTATTTTGAGGGTGATGTATTTATGCACCCTTAAAATTCTTTACCATGCATGATTTCATACTCAGTCAATAAAAGTGGGAACGGAGACAGCTTGATGTGTCATCACTGCTGGTAATCGTGTAAATGATAGCCTTATCTACCAAACCAGGGCAGGCGCCATCTTAGCCTTTCTCATTCGTCACTTCATTTAACCATATAATAAATATGCCAAGTCGGGCCGTTGTCACTCAGCATTCACAATGAGGAATGAGGACTAAACGTATCAGTGCCTTGACAGGAGACTTGACCGAGACTCAAATGCAAGCTTTCATCCCTAGTGCTGTGTGCTCTTCCTCTGAAAAGCGCACTGCGGGGAGAGGTTAGTCTTGTATTTTTTTTTTTTTAATTTTTGTAAAGTACAAAGATAACATTTTGGATCCTGGAGAAAGACTGCCAATAAATCCTGATGTCTACCAACGGAAAGATGGGTCATGAAAATGTAGTACAATTGGGTATTACTCAGTTATAAAGAATAAGGAAATCTCAGGCAAATGGATGGAACTGGAGATTATTATCGGACAGGGGTCACTCAGCCCCAGAAAGACAAACACTGAACACTGCATGTTCTCCCCCAGACCTGGGTCCTAGCTCAGTTCCTTTTGTTCTGTGTATTTAACGTGGAGCATATGTGGTGTGAACAAACAGAAATGGGCTGTTTTAAGGGGAAGGTTATTACAGGGATGGGGGATGAGGGAACTAGGGGACAGAGGAAGTGTCAACCAAAATGAAGAGTGTAATTTAAAAGAGAAATAAAGGAAACCCATGATCAGGAGCTCCTGAGGACCCATCTCTAGTTGAGGCACAATTGGTAGTATATGGTTGTTGCGGGAGGGACAGTAATTGTGGGTGGGGGTGTTGAATGGAGTTGAATGCTTATGTCCCAGTGGGAGGCGCCACATCATATCATGTACCTACAGGCAGCACTGGTGGTACTCAGTAGGGGGTGTGTGTCTATGTGTATACATATAGACATATACACCATGCACATATATTTGGGGAATTGAGAGGGGAAGTGGTCAGAGGATGCAATCACGATACACTGTAGAAATGCATGAAACATTTCAAGAGATAGATAAAATATTGTTAATAATAAATGCTTTAAGGAAGTCTATAAGACATACAAATATTTTAAATCAAAGGCTGGAGCGAAAGACCCTATATACCCACATTCCTGACATGTGAGTTTACTAGCCATGCCATGATGATATTTCAGAGTCCCGCTAAGCAGCAGTGTCCCTGGTGGAAACGGGAGCATCAGAAACATGGCTGGACCGTAAGTGTAAAAATAATACCATATTTTAAGTACTTAGCATAAAGAAAAGGCTGAGAAATAGCTCAGACATTTTTATTTTGATTATATAATATGATGATATATAATGTATCTGGCCAAAAATAAACTGTAATTAAAATTAATTGGCATCAGATCTTGTCTGCCAGTTAACAAATGTGTGAAAGCTGGCAGCCAATTGAAGTCTATTCATTTCAAGTTCTGTAACATCAAGATAATAGTTATAGTGCTCATAAGTATTCAGTGGATAATGTTTAGCCATTCATATAAAGTGTATGAGGGGCCGGCAGGGTGGTTCAGCGGGTGGGGCTGGCCTGTTTGTCACCGGGAAAGCCTTGTGACCTAAGGTTGAGCCCTGAAACTCATGAACCGAGGAGAAAAACAACCCCACAGGGCTGCCCTCCGCCCTCTACATACCTGTCACGACCCACACGCCCCCAACATCATGCACACACAGTAACAAAAATAATAAACTAATACCTAAAAAGTGTATCAGGGGTCAAACCATGTGACTGGCACCAGCGACCCAAAGATCTTAAGCGCTGGTATTTGTTCTGGGGAGCTCTCTTATCAATGACACAAAGTTATAGGGCCCATGACAGAGACCATTACAGAACTGACTGGTTCAGCCGAGGGAGGGGCCTCTTATCTGGCTACTGAATCCCTAGGAGGGTGCTGGCTGGCTCAGGGGATACCTTGTTTATCTTCAGGTCTTTGAAGGATAACAGGGCAGCATGTGCTCAGAGAGCAATGAGGGAATAAGGTTCTGAGGAAATTTCCCGTCCTGTCCCCTCCCCTCTTCTTCTCTTCTCTTTCTTTTACTTCCCTTCAGTCGCTTGCCTCTTCCCCCTCCCTTCTCCATCTCTTCCCTCCCCTCTCCTCCCCTCCCTTCCCCTCGCCTCCCCTCCCTTCCGTGCTCCCACTTCCATTCTCACTTTCCCTTCTTTTCACGCGCGTAGCCCCCTAAAAGGATCCACATTTTCAGCAAGCTGATTGCAAAGCCACCCAGGGAAAGCAGAACTTCACAAAACAGACTGAACCTGAAGATCTAGGACTGCACTCATTGCTAGAGATCAATGAATGTCTGTACCATTTCTCTGTAGAAAAACTGTCGTCAATACGATGGGTGATTTTTGAGGGGCTACATACTCACATTAAAAGCACAGCGACCATCAAGATGTATAAATGGCACCTTCAGGCTGTGTGTTTGAGTACAATATAACAATTTCAACGGCCAATTTATCGCTGCTTTTTTGACTTTTTCTTCCCTCTAATACAGAGATGAGATTTCATTTGAGGACCAGCAATACAAGTATTGGCTCATTTCTAATCTAGTTATAAACTGGGTTAAAAGGCTACAGTACATAAGAACGAAATGCCTTGTCATAAACATTGTTTATAATTTAATAAATAAATATACCGGGATAAAAAGGGATCATGGTGTTGTATAGAAAATTGCTGTTTTTCTCCTTCTGACTGCCAAGCAGGCAAGGAGTCCAGACAGATCGTCCTCTGCTAAGGGCTGCACGTTGCAGACGGCAGCTCTGGCCACAGAGCATACTGATACTCTGGTTTTTCCCTGAAGGAATTATTGATTGTCTAAAGACTCTTTTAACAATATAGGAGTGTTTCCTTATCGCCAACAAAGCCCCTTCCAGACACAGCGATTGCTTTCTGCTTTCCTGCTGTCTGGTCGTGATGGTGTCCTTTCAAGGTCTCCCTTTTTCTGGCCAACTGGCCTCCGCCAGTCTAGAACAGCACCGGAGGGAGAAATCAGGTACGGTCATCTGCACTCAGTTTGCTCTGCTGTAGTGGCCTCCTGAGACTCACTGGATTAAGTTCAGACCTCTTCTACTGATTCAGTTTACTGTCCAGAATACGCATGTGTATATGCATGTGCATGTGTGTGCGTGTGTACGTGTATGCATGCGATGTGTTCATATGGAGGCCAGAGGTTGATGGCGGGTGTTTTCCTGAGTCATTCTCCACCCTATGCCTTTGGAGGAGGTGTCCTTTCTTTCTTCAATTAAATCGAAGCGTTTTCACAATTTTTATATATGTATATAACGCATTCTGGTTACTCTGTCTTCCACCCTCTCTTGTCTCTCCTCCTTCCCTGATCAATTCCCCCACCCCACCCCAGATTCATGACTTTTTGGGTTGGTTTTGTGACCCACTTAGCTTAACAAGGATCATCTGTGTGACCATGGGTTTCAAACTGCCCCCTTGGTCCTAGTGTGGTCACTAGTAGGCCCACTGAAGGCCAGAGCCTCCCCCTTTGCTGAATCTATCAGTGGACAAGTTTTGACAGCATGTAGTAGAGGCTCCAGCAGGCCCCAGTTTCATACCTGGCTGTTCGTAGGTCCTCTCCAGTACCCCCCCCCCCTGACTGTGGCCCGCAGTTGTTGAGAGCTCTTGACTGCAATGGCTCGCAGTGCTGTACCTGGAAGACAGCATTTTGCAGCCCTTCTCCCTATCTTCCAACACTTAACTTTCCACATTCTAACTGCCCCTCTTTTGAAGAGTCCCACAAGCCTAGGGAGTGTTGGGAGAAATAGCTGGTTTAGGGAGGAGCACTCAATCATCAGTATACTTGGCCTATCAGTATGCAGGGCCTCTCATTGGACCTGGAGCTCACCGAGGCCACTGGAGTGGCTGGCCAGCAAGTCCCTCAGGACCCTCCAGGTGCTGGGGTTATGACTGTGACATTGGGCCCGGATTTTTTTTTCCTGTGGTATCGTGAATCTAAGTGCTTTCTTTGACAGTGAGCCATCTCGCTGGTCCCAGAACTTGTTCCTTTAACAACTGCTACTATTTAAAGGGGACACAAAGAGCTCACTAGCCATCCTCACAGCAGCACGGTGCAATCGTCGTTAAGAATCCTGCCTCTGGAGCACTCCTCCAATGCTGGTGGGGTTGCAAATTGGTACAACCACTCTGGAAATCAGTCTGGTGGTTCCTCAGAAAACTGGGCACGTCACTTCCAGAAGATCCTGCTATACCACTCCTGGGCATATACCCAGAGGATTCCCCAGCATGTAATAAGGATACATGCTCCACTATGTTCATAGCAGCTCTATTTATAATAGCCAGAACCTGGAAAGAACCCAGGTATCCCTCAACGGAAGAATGGACACAAAAAATGTGGTATAATATACACAATGGAACAATGAATTCATGACATTCTTAGGCAAATGGATGGAGCTGGAGAACATCATACTAAGTGAGATAACCCAGTCTCAAAAGATTAATCATGGTATGCACTCACTAATAAGTGGATATTAGCCTGGAAAACTGGGATATCCAAAACATAATCCACACATCAAATGAGGTACAAGAAGAACAGAGGAGTGGCCTGGTTCTAGAAAGACTCAGTGTAGCAGTATAGGGCAAAACCAGAACAGGGAAGTGGGAAGGGGTGGATGGGAGAACAGGGGAAAGGAAGAGGGCTTACGGGACTTTCAGGGAGTGGGGGGAAATCACTTGAAATGTAAATAAAAAATATATCAAATAAAAAAATATTAAAAAAAAAAAGAATCCTGCCTCTGCTCTGAGGCTCACATTCCAAATAGCAGCAGAAATACCAGAAAGTTTGTGAGTGCTTAACCCTTCGGTGTATCGGCTTTCTGTCCTCTCTTTCCTCATTAACTCTAAACCTTTTAAGGGAAAATACTCTTCTTTGGTTTACATTATTCAACTGAATTATTTCAGCATTGGCTTCATAAGTTTATGAACACAGATGGCACCAACAAACCTATTTCTCTTAACCACCCCCCACAACTGTATCAATATGAAAAAAATCTGCAAATGTTTCTCTGGAGACCCTGCTGTGCAGCAGCTGTCTGTTGGGCTTAAGGGATGAAGCAGCAAACCTTCTAGTGCAAAGGGAGAGAGGAGGAAGAGAAAAAGGAACAATCGGCATCTTGAAACCTGTAGCGTCTGAGCTTCATGAGGAGGAGGCCATTCTGTGTTGAGTAAGGTATATTCTGCTATACCTATAGATACTATATAAGGTATATATACTGCTAGACGGGAGCCTAGCTCAGTAGTGGTCACTGGAGAGCCTTCTCCCAGCAACTGATGGCAACAGATGCAAAGACCCACAGTCAAACATGAGGCAGCGATTGGGAAGCCCTGCAGAAGAGAGGAGGAAAGTTGTAGAGCCACAGGGGTCAAGGGTACCGCAAGAAAACCACAGATTCGACTCACCTGGGTCCATAGGTGCCCACAGAGACTGGAGGCTCCACCACGGAGCCTACAGGGGACTGGCCTAGGCCTGCCACACCTAGGTTTCAGTTGTATAACTTGGTCTTCATGTGGAGCTCCTAACAGTGGGAGCAGGGGCTGTCTCCGACAGGGGCTGTCTCCGATAGGGGCTGTTGCCTGACTCTGGGGCCTTTCCCTTCTTCGGGCTGCCTCATCTAGCCTCAGTCAGAGAAGATGTGCCTAGTCTTACTGTAAGGTGACATGCCAGGGCTGGCTGATATCCACGGGAGGTCTCCCCTTTCTGAAGTGAAATGGAGGAGTGGATAGTGGGGGAGGGGAAGTGGGGGGGACTGGGAGGAGAGTAGGGAGGGAGAAACTTCAATAGGGATGTAAAGTAAGAAAATAAGTTAATTGATTAATTTTTTCTTTTTAAACAGGGCCACGTGTGAAGCAGCGGGGACAACTAGGTGAAAGTCACTTGAGATCCTGAGGTGCAGTACACATTTTGTCTTTGCTGGTGACTTCCTGTTTCTCCCTGCTCCCCAGGACTCTCAGGAGGCAGTGGGATTCTGTTCAGAAGATAGTGGATCTGACTGCAGGGGGTAGGCATGGTGGACAGAAAGCACCCTCCTTTCCCCGCCCACATTTAAGTTGGAAGTTTCCCAGGGCAAGAACTAAGCACCCAGAACAAACTGGTTTAACTCAATCATGGAGAAAGCTGTGTTTAACTTGACCCAGCAAACTGTGATGCCCCATGTGGTGCTTGGGAGCAAGACAGACTCACACTCTTTCTAATCAGATATAAGGTTCCTCTGCCATGTCACCTTCTCTGCTGTGGCCCCTTTCAGTATATCAGTACAGAACCATGATTGGCTTTCTTTGCATAGCCACAAGAAAATCAAATTTAAAATCTTACTATGCTATTGTAAATTTTAGTGAACAGTCAGAGCTCTACAGAAAAATCCTGATTTTACTGAAGAAATCTCTAGGGAAGATTGACTTTAGGTGTGCTTGGAAGGAGAGTGATTTTTATCTTATTTATCTTTAGATTGCTGGTGCTCTGAACAGGACTGGGGACATAGTAGGTGTTCAACAACACTTAAAGATGTGAGATGGGGTCAGCTAGAGCAAATACAGTGATGGAGATACTCGGATTCAGGTGCTGTCAGCAACTCTACCGAAGAGGAAACAAAGTGTATTATTCCATTGTGCATGCTTCTGTTTGAATCACTGATTGGACCAGTCATTCCTAGGTTTTCTCTAACAAAAACCATCCCACGACAAGCTTAAGTTGAAGCATCTACACCTAACCACTGTGGTACATGGGCTTAGGTCTTCCTGTTCCTGAGGATAGTTTCAGTCAAGAAGGATTAACACCAAAATTAAGTCAGGACCAAATAGATCATCTAAACAGCCCCATAACCCCTAAAGAAATAGAAGGGGTCATAGAAAGTCTTCCAACCAAAAAAAGCACAGAACCAGATGGTTTCAGTGCAGAATTTTATCAGACCTACAAAAAAGATCTAACACCAATACTCTTCAAACTATTCCACAAAATAGAAACAGAAGGAGCACTACCCAATTCCTTCTACGAAGCCACAATTATGCTGATACCAAAATCACACAAAGATCCAACAAAGAAAGAGAACTTCAGACCAATTTCCCTTATGAACATCGATGCAAAAATACTCAATAAAATTCTTGCCAACCGAATCCAAGAGCACATAAAAAATGATCATCCACCACGATCAAGGAGGCTTCATCTCAGGGATGCAGGGTTGGTTCAATATACGGAAATCCATCAATGCTATCCACTACATAAACAAACTCAAAAAACAAAACCACATGGTCATTTCATTGGATGCTGAAAAAGCATTTGACAAAATTCAGCATCCTTTCACGTTTAAAGTCTTGGAAAGAACAGGAATTCAAGGTCCATACCTAAACATAGTAAAAGCAACATACAGCAAACCGGTAGCCAGCATCAAACTAAATGGAGAGAAACTTGAAGCAATCCCACTAAAATCAGGGACTAGATAGGGCTGCCCCCTTTCTCCTTATCTTTTCAATATTGTACTTGAGGTACTAGCTCGGGCAATTAGACAACATAAGGAGGTCAAAGGGATACAAATTGGAAAGGAAGATGTCAAACTATCATTATTTGCAGATGATATGATAGTCTACCTAAGTGACCCAAAAAACTCCACTAGGGAACTCCTACAGCTGATAAACAACTTCAGCAAAGTGGCAGGTTATAAAATCAACTCAAGCAAATCAGTAGCCTTCCTATACTCAAAGGATAAGCAGGCTGAGAAAGAAATTAGGGAAATGACACCCCTCCCAAAAGCTACAAACAGTATAAAGTACCTTGGGGTGACTCTTACCAAACATGTGAAAGATCTGTATGACAAGAACTTCAAGACCCTGAAGAAGGAAATGGAAGAAGACCTCAAAAAATGGAAAAACCTCCCATGCTCATGGATCGGCAGGATTAATATAGTTAAAATGGCCATCTTGCCAAAAGCAATATACAAATTCAACACAATACCCATCAAAATACCAACTCAATTCTTCATAGAGTTAGAAAGAGCAATTCTCAAATTCATCTACAATAACAAAAAACCCAGGATATCTAAAACTATTCTCAACAACAAAAGAACTTCTGGGGCAATCAGTATCCCTGACCTCAAACAATACTACAGAGCAATAGTGTTAAAAATTGCATGGTATTGGTACAGTGACAGGCAGGCAGATCAATGGAACAGAATTGAAGATCCAGAAATGAACCCACACACATATGGCCACTTGATCCTCGACAAAGGTGCTGAAAACATCTAACGGAAAAAAGATAGCCTTTTCAACAAATAGTGCTGGTTCAACTGGAGGTCAGCATGCAGAAGAATGAGAATTGATCCATCCTTGTCTCCTTGTACTAAGCTCAACTACAAATGGATCAAGGACCTCCACATAAAGCCAGGCACTCTGAAGCTAATAGAAAAGAAATTGGGGAAGACCCTGGAGGACATGGGTACAGGGGGAAAGTTCCTGAACAGAACACCAATAGCGTATGCTCTAAGATCAAGAATTGACACATGGGACCTCATAAATTACAAAGTTTCTGTAAGACAAAGGACACCATCAAAAGGACAAATCGGCAACCAACAAATTGGGAAAAGATCTTCACCAACCCTACATCAGATAGAGGGCTAATATCCAATATATACAAAGAACTAAAGAAGTTAGACCCCAGAAAACCAAATAACCCTATTAAAAATGGGGTACAGAGCTAAACAAAGAATTTTCACTGGAAGAATTTCAAATGGCTGAGAAGCATCTTTAAAAATGCTCAACTTCATTAGTCATTAGGGAAATGCAAATCAACCTTGAAATTTCACCTTACACCAGTCAGAATGGCTAAGATTAAAAATTCAGGAGACAGCAGGTGTTGGCGAGAAAGAGGAACACTCCTCCACTGTTGGTGGGGTTGCAAATTGGTACAACCACTCTGGAAATCAGTCTGGCGGTTCCTCAGAAAACTGGGCACGTCACTTCCGGAAGATCCGGCTATACCACTCCTGGTCATATACCCAGAGGATTCCCCAGTATGTAATAAGGATACGTGCTCCACTATGTTCATAGCAGCCCTATTTATAATAGCCAGAAGCTGGAAAGAACCCAGGTATCCCTCAACAGAAGAGTGGATGCAAAAAATGTGGTATATCTACACAATGGAGTACTATTCAGCCATTAGAAACAATGAATTCATGAAATTCTTAGGCAAATGGATGGAGCTAGAGAACATGAGGTAACCCAGACTCAAAAGGTGAATCATGGTATGCACTCACTAATAAGTGGATATTAACCTAGAAAACTGGAATACCCAAAACATAATCCACGCATCAAATGAGGTACAAGAAGAACAGAGGAGTGGCCCCTGGTTCTGGAAAGACTCAGTGTAGCAGTATAGGGCAAAACCAGAACAGGGAAGTGGGAGGGGGTGGATGGGAGAACAGGGGGAGGGAAGGGGACTTATGGGACTTTCAGGGAGTGGGGGGGGGGCAGAAAAGGGGAAATTATTTTGAAATGTAAATAAAAGAATACATCGGAAAAAAAAGGATGTTAGGTGGTGCGCTCCCGCCCCCTCTGAGAGGAAGCAGTGCACGAGGGGCTCATAGACAGCAGGTTCTCTGTGCTTTCTGCTGCAGACAGCTTCCACCACTAGCCAGAGAAGGAGACCACAGCAAACCCAGAGGAGACAGCTTTGAAATGTTGGAAAGAACCAGCAGGTGTCACTGTATGGGGACCTACAGTGGGTAACCGTGGTGATTGCACCCTCCTGTCATGGCCTTCTGCACATCTGAGCACCATAGAAGTTTCAGGTAAAACCAGGAGAGCACCAGAAATGAGGAAGGAGGAGCCAAGTTGGAATAAAAGAAATTGTCCTCACGTTTTAGAAACAGCAAGGAGGTATGCCCGTCACGATTCATTTAGGATTAATTTATCATAAGAGATAAACGTAAAGAGTGAGTAAAACTTCATTTAAACCGTAAGCTTGGAACTTAGTGTATTGGGGAATTTTAGGTAGGATTCGGAAATTCTTGTTTGACTCAAATGTGAATAAAAATTGTCCCCAGACATTGTTCACCAACAGTTTTTACCCAAATATTAATTTGTTGGGGTTTTTTGTTTAGTCCCTGTTCCAAATGAAACACTAAATGAGTGCTTGGTTAAGCAGCTAAAAATTTGAAACTTTACCATACTGAGTCTCATAAGTGCCATCTAACAATGCAGACAGATCTTACGCCCCACTGGGGTCGGTTCCTCCACGGCAGGACCACCCCATGGATGCTTCACTGGTTAGGACAGCTAGGGAACCACAGATGGCTTCTATTCCCTCTCGAACTGTTCTTCCCTTTCCCAACCATGGTTTCTGCATGATGAAAACTCATATTCAGCAGCAACAAGCAGAATGTGCTTAGGACACAGAGAAAACTATCTGACTGATTCTCGTTAGAACCGTGTTTAAAAGCCTCCGGGAGGCTGTGCATTTCGCCACTTCCAGGGTAAAGCGTCCTCGGGTCCAGGTCACCGAGAGAGATGGAAAACAGAGCTCCCTGATGCTGATGAGACTTGCTATTGGGACATCATTCAATCTTAAAAGAGAGCTTTTCCGGGTTCCTTCTTAGCTAGCATGTGGCTGAGGGTTAAAACATCGTTAAAACTCAAACATGAGGACCTACACTTGGCAGAAAGGCATTTCACATAATACAAGGAACAGATTCCATTTGGTGGTTTTAGTGGGGCAACTGCTGTGCCAAGCACACCCCTAAATACCCTTCCTGATAAGGTTCCAGCCAGTTATTCTACCTGGCAGTTTAGCACAGAGATTGTCTAGGAGTTGGGAGATCAGTAGGTGACTACCATAGGACCCCCCTTATTTTGGGAGAAGAGATGATCTAAGACCAGAAATTGCTTGAAATTATGGATTGTGTGCAATGCTCTATATGTTGTGTTTCTATACGTCCACAATGGTGATAAAGCTTAATTTGACCAGAAGACACAGTGAGAGATTAATAGTAATAAGCAATGATAAAATTGCTGATGCTACTGTATGATGTTTGGCCATTGTCTTAGTCAGGATTTCTATTCCTATACAAAACATCATGACCAAGAAGCAAGTTGGGGAGGAAAGGGTTTATTCAGTTTACACTTCCACATTGCTGTTCATCACCAAAGGAAGTCAGGACTGGAACTCAAGCAGGTCAGGAAGCAGGAGCTGATGCAGAGGCCATGGAGGGATGTTTCTTACTGGCTTGCTTCCCCTGGCTTGCTCAGCCTGCTCTCTTATAGAACCCAAGACTACCAGCCCAGGGATGGCACCACCCACAAGGGGCCCTCCCCACTTGATAACTAATTGAGAACATACCTTAAGCTGGATCTCATGGAGGCATTTCCTCAACTGAAGCTCTTTTCTCTGTGATAACTCCAGCCTGTGTCAAGTTGACACACAAACCCAGCCAGTATAGCCATAATGAAGGAAAATTATGGTTCTGTGACCCCCAAGTGCTACAATACCCTGACCATCAAGCTGATGGTTGATAACACTGCTAAGTGACAAATAGGAGGGTATTGTGTACCGTGGATACAAGGGACAAAAGAATGACCCACAATTTAGCCAGAGTATAGAGACACACAAGAAATTATCTTTCAACTCACAACTGCGTATGGTTCAAAACACGGAAACATTTGGTTATGGAATTTCCCATATAACAATATCAAATTAAGACCAACCATGTATACCTGAAATGTAAAATCACAGGCTGGGGAGGAAGACCCAGGGATCTGAGATGTCCTGTTACCTCCTCACAGGGATTTCCAAAGGTCTCCCCCCCACCCCCTGAAACAATGCCTGTTTTTAATTAACTTGATACTAACAAGAACCAAAGCAGAGATCTTGAGTTTGTGGATATAGAGCTGTCTTAGGATTTCATTGCAGTGAAAAGATATCTTAATCAAGACAACTCTCTCTCTCTCTTTTTTTTTTTTTACATTTTCTATATTCTTTGTTTACATTCCGAATGCTTTCTCCTTTCCCCAGTTCCTCCCTCCCCATCGGTTTCATAAGCCCTCTTCCCTCTGCCCATTTCCCAATCACCCCCCCCCTTCCATTTCCCTGTCCTGGTACTCTCCTACAATGCTGGATCAACTCTTTTCAGAACCAGGGCCCTCTCTTTCCCTCCAAGACAACTCTTATAAAGGACAACATTCAATTGGGGCTGGCTTACAGTTTAAGAGGTTCAGTCCATCATCATTGCGGCGGGAAGCATGGCAGCATCCAGGCAGCCATGGTGCTGGAGAACGTGGTGAGAATTCGACCTCTTGGCCCAAAGGCAGGCAGAAGAAGACTGTCTTCTTTACTAAGTGGGTGACGCTTGAGCACCAGGAGGCCTCCAAGCCTGCCTTCACAGTGACACACTTCCTCCAACCAAGCCACACTTACCCCAACAAGGCCACACCTCTTAATGGTGCCACTTCCCACGGGCCAACTATTCAGACCACCACAAGAGCTAAAACTGGTTGTCAGTAGATGATGGAAGACAAAAGTGAGTGTGTGAAAGTAAAAATCACTGTGTTTACCAGCTAGACATCTCTTATATAGGATTATTTGACATGGTTATTTCAAAATCACACCTCTGTGATAAAAATCTCAGAGGAGTTAACTTTCCATATTCACTCTAGAAACAATAAACTTGAAGAATGAGAGATGTGCATGGTTGATTCACCTGTGCTACTTTTTTTCAATATAAGAACATAAGTGAGCATGTTGGATAAGAACAATGGGCCAGGCTTTCAGAGTGCTGCATCTGTAACAGCTGCCCCGACCCAGAGGAAAGCAAGAACTGCTGGAAGGCTGGGTGAAGCACTGGCCAGAGAGAGATGAGCTATTTTTTCCCAAGTCATTAAGATGAGAGATTCAATAAACTAAGACAGGATGTGTGGATTTACACCAGAGCATTTCCAATGCAAAAGCCACACACGTAACTGTTTCTCCCTCACACACACCTCGTTCTTGAGAGGGCTTTTCCTTTTTCTTTTTTTTTGTTTGCACAAATGTTTACATACAATTCTTAATCTATAGTGTGCATTTCAGGTTAGTGACTAGTTGTACAAAGCACTTCCTTTCTGTGTGAAATCAACATTATGAAGTAGGGGTTAACAGTTATCCCAACCAGGCAAGAACTAGGGGAAGACAAGGTGAACTGATCCAGTGATGTGGCACATCGATTTCACATCATCCCACGGCCACCTGCTTCCTACCAGCAATCCCGACACTCACAGTGTGCTTAAATCCACGAGATTTGACCACACTCTCTTTGAATGGCATTTCAAACAATAACAATAGAATAAACAGAAAAATGGTCCATTAAGGATCCTTACCTTCTCTCTCTTTGCTTTGGCTGTCAGAGAGCGCCTATAAAGGAAAATTTACAACTCTTTTAATATCTCAAAGTTGTGCAGATTTTATAAAAAGAAAAATAAAATTTGAAACAAACAAACAAAAATCATCTGGGGATTCATCCTATAAACAGTCACCAAACTCCAACACTATTGTGGATGCTAAGAAGTGCTTGCTGAAAGGAGCCTGATATGGCTGTCTTCTGAGAAGCCCTACCAGAGCCTTACAGATACAGAGGCAGATGCTAGCAGCCAACCGTTGGACTGAGTGTTGGGTCTCCTATGGAGGAGTTGGAGGGAGGACTGGAGGAGCTAAAGGGGTTTGCAGCATCATGGGAAGAACGATGAAGTCAGCCAACCAGACTCCCCAGGGCTCCCAGGGACTGAGCCATCAACCAAGGGGTACACATGGTTCCAGCCGCATTTGTGGCAGAGGAATGCCTTGTTAGGCATCAGTGGAAGGAGAGGTCCTTGGTCTCACGAAGGCTGGATAGATGCCTCAGCATGGGAAAATCGAGCAGGAGTAGGTGGGAGTGGGTTGGGTGGAGGGGCATCCTCAGGGAGGCAGGGGGAGGTGGCAGTTTTCTAGAAGGGAGGAAACTAAGGAAGGGAATAACATTTGAAATGTAAATAAATAATATATTCAACAAACAAACAAACAAACAAATAAATGGAACCCCGCACACAGTGAGGGGTGGCTCCTGTGCTGCGATGCTTTGCAACACACACTGCCCTTCTCTAGCTGTGCAATGCTCTGCTGTTCTTCACGGATCTTTGCTTGTCTTGACTTCATAGAGAGAAACGTGCCCAAGAATCTCTCATGGTATTCCCGATGATTCTTGCTGCTTCTACTGACTCATGCCAATTTGATGGAGCCTTGCAGTTTCTGCTGGATGGAGCTGCAGCTACTGATTCGTGTTTGGTGCTTGCTTTTGTACTAGACTGCTGGGATCCTGACTGAAGACTGGAATTGCCCCAAAGAACTACTTCTAAACATGTCCACTAGCCCTTTGTCCTATCAACCATCTTTCTTCCCTACCTCTGTTAGGTGGACTAGAAGGGAGGTTGAAAGAATTCAAGAATACTAAACAAAGTAGGTTTAGAAAAATCTAAGCCTGAACTGAGGTTTAAATATGTGGGAGACATTTAAAACTGTGGTGACTGATTCAATAACTTCCGCAGATTGTTATAAGAAGATGAATTTCTAATATAAAAAAGATGGGAGTGAGAATAAATGTAGTGTATGTTAAGTCTAAAGCAATCATATATGTGGTGCCCAACAGCATAAACTTCTGTTGTGACTGAGTAGCCTCTGGACCAAGCATCTTGGCCCAGAATTCAACTGCAGAAGGATCATTCCAGATGATAGGTTGACTGTGTAGACCCTCTCGTGGAGGGCTGGAGAGGACTCATAAGACCCTTACCACGGCAACCAGCATCCCTGCCTTTTGTTGTATGCAACTCTGCCTCAATTGCACATCACCTAGGGGAGGGGCTGGAGTATATACACTGGGGAAGACTGGGAAGAGGCTCCACGCATGAGGCTCTGAGGAAGCCCTCCTCTCTTCTGGGTAAGGCTTTCCTGAGTGTCCTGTTGTGGGGAGATAGCCACTCCCCTGTAGGCAACTCCTCATCTAAGCTCTGGAAGGAAGCCCAATAAATGCAATTGGTTCTCCCCAAGTAACCTTTGGCTCAGTCATTGCCTCAGTTTGTTGCTGGGACCTTAGGAAGAGAGGTAGACACTGCTTATGTCTCCTCCTGGGAAGACATTTTAGCAATAACTTCTTCATGTGTGCATCACCATATTTATAACGCGATGTTCATTCAATAAGCCTTAATTTCAGGGCTTTGGAGGAGGTGTTGCAGGGTGAAAGGAGTCCAAAGACAAAGAGTGTTGGCCGCAGCACAGCAACGAGGGTGTAGGTGACATTGTAACATCGCCGGGCATCTATTTTAAATGAATAAGTTGGTGAATTTCATGACAAAAAGTCCTTACTGAACATGTGCAATCTATGGCCATTTTTTTTCTACTCAATCCTACTTCAGACTCCTCTACCTAGAAACCCAAATTACAGACTAGAAACTCCTTAGAACCAGAGTAAACCATCTGTGAATATTATATTCTAAATGTGCTTATGAGCATCAAAGAAAGGCACCAATCATCTTATGGGGGGCATTGAGTCACACATCTGGTCTCTGGGGGATTGTAATCAGTCCTATGAACATGAATCTTGAAGCAAAGCATATGATGATTCTGGACATTTGCTGGGGCACTAGAGTAAGATTCTTTTTCCAGACCACCCATGGGTTACTTTTTTGGGTATTTAAATCAATAAATATCTGAGTGATTATTCAGAATATAGAAATACACATCATGCCCTGCACAGTCTTTCTATTATATAGGTATGTGGGGGTACATACATGTTCAATGAGAGATTTATGAAACCTAAAATTACTGGACTATCCTCTTGGAAAATTTGTAAGTAACTGTTGGAATCACCTCACGTATAACCTACAATATTACGAAATGGTGACGGTTGAATTGCTTCTTCCTAAAGACCCCATAGTATGGACCACTCCAGCATGGCCTCGGTTCCTGCTTGATTAGCACTGAATTCTGTGAAGGAATAGTAAAAGCCACTTACTTCCTTTGGCAAAATCCTCCTAAAGGTGTTTCCTTTTGTAATAACTAAAACCACAGTGATTCTAAACCTACATCCACACACAATCCAAATACGAAAAGCAATTTAAGTATTTGCTTTGTGCTGGGGCTGAATTTGAAATGCAGTTGTTCTTAGGGTTAGATTTATCCTGATATGGAACTAGAAATGGCCCAGGGATTAAGAGCGAGCACTTGCTATTCTTGCAGAGGACCCAGATGTAGTTACCAGCACCCGCATGGCAGCTCACAGCCACATGTAACTCCAGTTTCAGGGGGTTCTGATTTCCCCGTCTGGCCTCCCTAGGTACTGGATACATAGACTACACAGACAAGCATGCAGGTAAAACATTCATACACGTAAGATAAGTGAAAACTAAAAAGTCTAAACTAAAAAACAATCTTGATATACATTTCTTGTTAAATTAAAATAGAGAGTAGTACTGTATTAAAAGAAAAACAGGGATAAATTGTTATTGAGAGACTCTGACCCTCAGGACTTGTCACGCTCAACCAAGTCAATAAATATATTAACTACCCTAGGACAGACAGGTCAGACTCAAAAGCGGCATCAGCACCTGCTACTCATGAAACACAAAGGGCCCGTTTGTCCCTAATGTCCTCGTATAAACCTCTAAAGCCAGAAGCACAGATAAAATCCCAATGTAAACAAGATGTTGAGCAAATGCAGAAGCCAAGCCATTTCAGTATTTGTGTTGTCCTGAGCCCAGACCCACCTGCCGGCTCCAAATCAGTGGGTTGCATTCACATTCAGCAGTGACTCTGATTTAAATATTTCGAACGGCTCTATGGTAAAGAGTAGAAAAGACTGATCACACATTACCACCGCAAACCTCATTTTCTCTGGCAAATACGAGATACTAAGAATTACACCATCAACTTTATCCCAAGTGAGTTAAGTCTGATTGACTCTGTTGTGGGCGAGTTGTATTTCAAAAATATTTTTTAAAAGGTTTGCACAAATCACACACGGAGGGGAAGAAAGCATTTCCAAGCATTCAAAACCATAATTACAGTATTGTTTTAAGAAGTAGTGCCTTAAAAAAAAAAACTCTCGACCAGAATACAGTTGATGGAGTAAGGTTTTATAATATTTCTTATTAAACATTCTAAATTCTTATTATTGCCCTTGAATTAGAATTCAGTAGTTTAAGCACAGCCTCCTGGGAAGGCTCTGCCTAATAATGAAGCCATGCTGTCCTAGCTGGGGAAACGTGTAGCTGGCAGCAGAGAAGAGGGGCTATCTGACAGATTTTCTCAAATAGCTGTGCTACAAAAGCAGAGTTCAGACATTCTACGAAAGGGCCGAAGAAATATAGCATGCACTTCGGATCTATTTTTTATTTCCCTGATTTCTTATACATCTGGCATGTGCAGTGCTTATTTTTGTTGCTACAAAACATCTCAATAAACGTTGGACATAAAGTTATATAAAAATCTACTCTTGTGGACGTGAGCATTTTCATTTCAACCCAAGATGTGTAAATAATGTTTCTAGATATACATTTTGGTTCATATATACTAGTGTTCAAATGATTGAAGTAGTGTAGTAATACATAACTTCTGACATGTAATCTAATGCAAAAAAAAAAAAAGGTCATCTTTGGTACTTAGGTAAGTCTAGTAATGATACTCTTTAATAAGACACACCATTTAAGTAAGTGTTCCTGACATCTGGTGTCACTAAAAAGGATTTTGTATTTTACAGTCAACATTTAAGAAAAAAACAAAACAAAACAAAGCCAAACAAACAAACAAAAAAAAAACTATAACTCTAGTTATACTACTGTTTATCCCAGACCACAGATGGTATAGACGGGCCATATTTGGAAGGCTTCATTTTTTTCTTGGTTGGCTTACACAAAGAAATGAGTTGCTTTGTGCATGTATTGTATATAGGATTTAGGCCAACTCCCAGGAAGGAATAAACTGAGAAAGAAACATTAAGTAACAACACAGTTTCTTAATAACAAAAGCGATCACAGTGTTTTCCTGGATCCAGTTTAGGGAGTAGAATTCATTCTGAAACGACGATCCTCAGAATTTTGCATCTGGGTAAACACTTGAAGTAAGATCTCCAGGGCACAGAACCCCACGGGGCCCCAAGAGTGGCCATCTTGTGTGCAACTGTATTGTTGCGAGGCAGATGTGAGCCGGTCCTCATCCAAGGCTGGACTGGCAGCTGGCAGCTTGAACATGTGCTCCAGAGACCCCAGGCCTGCAGGTGCCATGCTGGTCTCCCCAGGCCTTTTCCAACTGTGTTAGCAACTGAGGTGGCACACTATGAGACTATCAGTGAGGCAGACGTGATCTTTAAATGTACAGCAGAGGTGTAAATCAGCACAGAGGGCAAACCCAGACCTCTTTATTTAGCTTAGAATTCTTTACAGACAATACAAAACTGTTGTGCCAGGACCAGGGAAGGCTGGGGCAGAGGAGTGTTCACAGGCAGTTTTCCTGTCTGTACTTTTGTAGTGGTTGACTGTATTATTTCATACTTAAAAAGGGCTTTAAACACTTCTCTAAATGTGAACCCTGGGAGTACTGACTTGTCTGTTTCCTTAAGGTATTCACAGATAAGCAGACCCCAAATCTAAAATTCTACAAGATCTAACACTGATGGAGAGATGACTCACTGGTTAAGGGCACCAGCTGCTTTGAGGAGGACCTAGGTTCGATTCCCAGCACCCATGGTGACTCCTGCCTGCTTGCAATGCCGGTTCCAGGGTTTCCGTCGCCCTCTTCTGGCCTCCTGGAGTAAGTACTTCATGCATGACCTATACAGACACACAGGCAAACACACATTAAAAAAAAAAGTCCATTTTGAAAAGGTGGTCTGCTACAGGAAGCATTTATTGTTTGTAGACTGAACTCTTGGAGAACAGAGAGAGGTAAGTGTGTGGGAGCTCAGCCACAGGGAAGAGTTGTGCAAACACAATTGGGAAAGTCGGGAAGAGTAACTCGGTTGCTACTTAACTTCAGCCGTGGCCCAGAACTGCGCTGTGTGAACATAGAAAACAAAAGCAGTTTCCTGCTTACTCAGGAGCAGTTTGCGACTTTGGACCAAAGATGTAAGAGCTTAATTTGAAAGAAACTTGCTTTGAACCTGGTGACAGCGGAAGGCAGAAGGAAAAGTTCTCTACTGCCCAGAGTGCAGGAATATGGCACACAGACTACAACACAGAAGCCAATCAGAGGGAGAGAGATCGCACAACAACAAGGATGTAGAGGGCAGACCTTCTCCAAACGTGGGAGTTTCCATGGTGGAGAGCTTGCCAACGATCTTTCCTAAGGTCAGACAGTGTTAGGAGACTGGGAAAAGCAGCGGGAAATCCTGGAGCCGTTGTGTGAGCAGGAGTTGCGGATGGGGAAGATCTGGGCGGGGCTGAGTACCGTGTTACTTCTGCACACGTAAGTAAAGCAAGGTGAGGAAAAGGAGGAGATGGGGGATGATCAGATCTTAAGACAATGGCTCGTGCCGGGCGGTAGTGGCGCACACCTTTAATCCTAGCACTTGGGATGCAGAGGCAGGCGGATTTCTGAGTTCGAGGCCAGCCTGGTCTACAGAGTGAGTTTCAGGACAGCCAGGGCTATACAGAGAAAACCTGTCTCGGAAAAACAAAACAAAACAAAACAAAAAAAAGACGTGATTCCGTCTTTGCCCTGAGGATTTTAACCAAGCTTGCCAGTCAAATCTTACGCATGGCCTGCTTTTGCAATGCATGGGCTAATTTAGAATGGCTATTACATTTTAAAATAAGTTCAAAAATAAAATAAAATGGAAACTATTATGTGACCGAAGAAAATCAGATAATATCCAATTTTCTTTTTTAAAAAAGTATTGTATTTTTTAGTGTGTGTTTTAAAAACATCTTATTACTTTTTTTAGTGTGTGTATTTCTGTGTGTGTATGTTTTGTAGTGTGTGTGTGTGTGTGTGTGTGTGTGTATTTACATCACAGCCAACATGTGGACGTGAGAAGACAGTTTGTGTAAGCTGGTTCTTTCCTTCATGGGTCCTAAGGGTCAAGCTCAGGCCATCAGGCTTTCTGCCAACAACCTGTCAGTTTCGGTATCAAGAAGAGAAGTTTATTAGAATACAGTTGCGATCAGTCGTTTACATTTTGTTGGTGGTTCCTATGGCACAACAGATCCTGCACCTGTCACAACAAATCGCAGACTGAAGTGGCTCAGACAATAGCCGTCTACACTCTGGATTTTGCTACAATGCGCTATATGAGCTTAATAGCAAGTGATGACGTGTTTAAGAAGAAAAGATCAGAGAATGAATCTGATACCCTAAGAACAATCCAGAATGAAGCACAGAGAGAAAGGAGTTGAGTATAGTCTCCAGAAGAGAAGAAAACATTAGAAAAATACTTTGAAGAAATAATTACTGAGGGGGGCTTAAAGAGGAGAGGATTGGGGGTTAAGGGAGTGTGGCACGGCGGCATGGGGAAGGGGATGCCCAGGCAGGCCCTTGCCTGGGCACCTCTGCCCCCTAAGGGACCACACGCCTTTAATCCTAGCACTTGGGACGCAGAGGCAGGCGGATTTCTGAGTTTGAGGCCAGCCTGGACTACAGTGAGTTTCAGGACAGCCAGGGCTATACAGAGGTCAGCATGCAGAAGAATGCGAATTGATCCGTCCTTGTGTCCTTGTACTAAGTTCAAATCCAAATGGATCAAGGACCTCCACATAAAGCCAGACACTCTGAAGCTAATAGAAAAGAAACTGGGGAAGACCCTTGAGGACATCGGTACAGGGAGAAAGTTTATGAACAGAACACCAATAGCGTATGCTCTAAGATCAAGAATTGACAAATGGGACCTCATAAAATTACAAAGTTTCTGTAAGGCAAAGGACACAATCAAGAAGACAAATCGGCAACCAACAAATTGGGAAAAGATCTTCACCAATCCTACATCAGATAGAGGGCTAATATCCAATATATATAAAGAACTCAAGAAGTTAGACTCCAGAAAACCAAACAACCCTATTAAAAAATGGGGAACAGAGTTAAACAAAGAATTCTCACCTGAAGAACTTCGGATGGCGGAGAAGCATCTTAAAAAATGCTCAACTTCATTAGTCATTAGGGAAATGCAAATCAAAACAACCCTGAGATTTCACCTTACACCAGTCAGAATGGCTAAAATTAAAAATTCAGGAGACAGCAGGTGTTGGAGAGGGTGTGGAGAAAGAGGAACACTCCTCCACTGCTGGTGGGGTTGCAAATTGGTACAACCACTCTGGAAATCAGTCTGGCGGTTCCTCAGAAAACTGGGCACCTCACTTCCAGAAGATCCTGCTATACCACTCCTGGGCATATACCCAGAGGATTCCCCACCATGTAATAAGGATACATGCTCCACTGTGTTCATAGCAGCCCTATTTATAATTGTCAGAAGCTGGAAAGAACCCAGGTATCCCTCAACAGAAGAGTGGATGCAAAAAAATGTGGTATATATACACAATGGAGTACTATTCAGCCATTAGAAACAATGAATTCATGAAATTCTTAGGCAAATGGATGGAGCTGGAGAACATCATACTAAGTGAGGTAACCCAGACTCAAAAGATGAATCATGGTATGCACTCACTAATAAGTGGATATTAACCTAGAAAACTGGAATACCCAAAACATAATCCACACATCAAATGAGGCACAAGAAGAAAGGAGGAGCGGCCCCTTGTTCTGGAAAGACTCAGTGAAGCAGTATTCGGCAAAACCAGAACGGGGAAGTGGGAAGGGGTGGGTGGGAGGACAGGGGAAAAGAAAGGGGCTTATGGGACTTTCGGGGAGTGGGGGGCTAGAAAAGGGGAAATCATTTGAAATGTAAATAAAAAATTATGTCGAATAAAAAAAAAAGATGAGAACAACCACTGCATCCTAGGGAACAAAGGTAAAATTAAAGCAAGCCATCGGTCTCCAGGCCATGGGGGAAGGAAGGGAAGCCAGTGGCCAGGGTGACTGTCACATGCCCGACCTTCGAGACCTGCTTTGTCTCTTCAGCCACCATCGGTGGCTTGCTTTATGGTGGTTTTCCATCAATCTCACTTTTTCCATTCGTGTATCTCTACCACACTTTATCCAAGACCCGTCCTCAGAAGCATGTCCGTCGGATAATGTTGTGCTTTATTCCATGTCCGTTGCTGATGGGTTCTTGCTGCCTGTAGGATGGCTAATAGGACCTAGCTTCTCTAACCAAACTTCACACGGCTTTTTTCCTGCAGTCACTCCCCTGCATACCCACACAGTCTACCTGAAGAACTGGCACATGCCTAAGGCAAAATACTTACTGAGAGCTGTGTGATCAGGAATCACATTTCCTTAAAGAAATAGCATCGCACAGCGTGGCCAGGCGCTGTGGCTTGCTGTGATCAGATTGTCATCCACTGTCAGGGAAATGTGTTCAACAGTGAGCAAAGGAGGATAAACCCTCGTGCTCCTAGCAAGGCCGGCACTTTCAGATCAGACCTGCATCTTCAGAGCAGCACACAGAGCACACCTGTGCTAGCTCTTCCTTTGTATTGCATTTTCTCATTCAGTCTTAACGGTGCATATGAACATTATATACAAAGTCTAGAGGCTGAGAAACTAAATGAAAGCCACTATGTAAAAAGGGTAAACATTTTAAAAACCAACAAAGTAACCTAAAAAGGTGGAGTGATTTTACATCATGACTTGGAATTTATACATTGTTTCAAGGCAGAAAAACGTAACATGAGTATAAAGTAGCCCAGGCCAGAGATGGCTTTTTTTAAACTTCCAAGTCTTTTAAAGCCAGAAACACAAATTTAAAACCTGCAGAAGGCCAATGCTTGTTATGTGGTTTGTATCACAGCACGCATAATACAAAATATTTCCCCAAAGATGCAAAAGTGTGGTTGGGGTAGCAGATTTTTTGATGTTGTAAGGTGGCACTAGAAAGTGAAGATTTGCTGCTGGGAGCCTGTTGTTCAGGGAAGAACTGGACAGAGCAGTGTGTGGGCAGTTTCAAGGTAGGAGTCACTAAGCACAATGAAGTAACTCTTCTCCTAGGAAACAGATGTGGGGCTTAGCTTACCGATGGATGCTTTGGCTTACCCCAGCAGCAATCGTGACAAACACTTGGAAGTTGGTGCGTCAGTGAGGGAACCTACCACTCTGCCTTCTGTGGGTTCTGCATCCAGCAAGTCAGCCAATCACGGATCAAAGACATTGTTTAAAATTGAGTCTAAACCGAACACATACAGACTCTTTCTTCATTAGTCCCTAAGCAATACAATATGGCAACTGTGTATACTGTACTAGATATTATAAATGGTGTTGAGGGGATTTAAAGTATATGAGGGATGTCACTAGTTTCTAAGCAAACATTACAGCAGTGTATAGAAGGCACTTGACTATCTTCATGTAGGGCAAGTGGACTGTGCCACCAGACAGAAGAACTGGTAAGGTTGAACCAGCCTAAACCCCAGGAAATCTCAGAATTGAGAATGGTAGGCTTGAAGCAGCTCCTTGCCAAACTACTTGCTCTGGAACAAGTAACCATTACGGCCCACTGAGAAGACCACTGAGCTTCCCTTCCTGGGAATTACTTCCTGCAAAAGGTATTTAATCCCTGGTTCACCCCCAGTAAGATGTATGCATTTGTATCTGCCATCAAATAAACCAGTCTGGACCAGCAAGGACTGGTTCCTTCACAAAGGATTACTGCAGGGGCTGGGGGCTAGGGGTGGGAGTGGGGATGGGCTTTGTCATAAAGAGTCACGCCTAGATCTCCCAGAGAAGGCATTCTCTTTTCCAGCCCCTCCGTAGTCTAGGCCTTCCACCTGTCCTGGGCTCAGCCATCCCCTTCCTGCCTGGTGTGTAGGGGAAGCACAGCCTCTCAGACCTTTCTCAACCCCTCACGGTACCCCAGTGGCATCTGGGTACACAGGAGATTGAGAGTCAGGCATCTGTCCCAGACCTCGATGTTTCTCAACCAGGGAACCATAGTAGAGCTGAAACCCCTATCATGGACTGTGTTCTGCCTCCCCTGAGCCTCTTGGCTGGTCTCGCTCAGTCACCCCAGCTGCAAGGCAGACACACGCCCCACATCTTCAGAGTTGGGTATCTAAAAAAGTCTTGGAAAGAATTCCTCACAGATACTCAGAGACAACAGAATTTTACTAATCACAAGTTCCAAGACACAGATGTCATTAGCAATTCCAATTTGTAGATGACATAGACATTTGACATTAAGAGATAGAGACAGTGACAAAGAAAGCATTAGAGAGGCGTGTATTTTTTTAGTAAGAGGATAGCTGCTCACACAGTTCTGTGAGGCAGACAAGCGTCTGTTCTTAGCCTGTATTATTTAAGAGGAAATTAAGAGATTGGACTTGAGATTGCTCTCAGGAAATGGCTTAGGGACTGCCACTGGATATCCGTAGGTCAGAATTAATATCATTTTTGAATTGCTGTTTGAGGGAACAATCTGTGAGACATTCATAACCTGTACCTTTGGAAAATTCTGATTAGTCACCACACTTGTATTACTTAAACAGAGCTGGTGGCAGCTCTGTCAGAAGTCAGGCAAGCTAAAATAGTCACATCGCCTTTCCAACAATGAATTGCATTTAGGGACAACGCATTCCTTCCATGAGGATGAGTCCCCAGGGCTTCACAGCTCCTCTTCGAATCCCAGATTTCCAGTTGCTGGGAGGCTCTCCCAAGACATTTCCGCAGGTTCCCAATTCTGCATTCTGAGTCATTCTCTCCTCTCACCTGGCCGGCCTAGCCTCCCCCTCACGCACCAGATTCTTCCTTGGCGAAATCCATTCCTCCACAAGAACTCTTGATTTTAAACTCTTTATCCTTGGTGTTCTTCTCTTTCTGGTGTCTTTACTCAATCTATTGACATTCAAGAGCTATGGCTGGGGTGTTTCCCCACAGGTTCAGGTTAACACTTCTGCCCTTTGCCCTCAGCCTTACAATGGGGAATGATGAAGAGTGCAGACCCTCATCAGGCACTGACATTGTGTTCTTGAGAAATAAGTTTTTATTCACTAATAATTACTCGATTTCTGTTATTCCGTATAGTATCACAAAGCACACCTTTTCTAGCGTCTTTGTGTGGCTACTTTTTACCAGGTGAAAGAGAACAGAGATGGTAGTATTGTTAGCAGGACCAGGCTCTTCCTGCCCTGGTGGGCAGGACACAAGACACTGCAGGAACCTACACAGGGGCAAAGTATTTACAAGGAAAGAACTTGAATCTTTGAATATTACAGAACCAGAACTACCAAGAACACAAGCCTTACAGAGTTGCGGTTGGACATAATTTATCTGGATGCTCTGTTTCTCACCACAGGCTTAGCCCACCAGGCACTAATGTACTAGGTGTGCACTATGGTCTACCATATTTAATCTCTCTAGTAAAGGTGATATTGCTACTGTTTGGAACCTCCAGAAAACAAAACTAGGGCTTATTTAGGCTAAGAAACTTACATGGTGTCTCAATTACATTCCAGAGCCAGTGTGCAACTCAAGATTGCTCTGTTTTGATGCCCAGGTTTTACCTCATGTTATCATACCTCTCTCTCCCACTTACAACCAGTCAGCTCAAGCGATTTTGAAGAGTGGAGCTCTGGGGCTGTCCTTCACCTGTCTTGGGAGAATTCTGAGGGATGTTTTCAAGATTCTTGGTGCACTGAGTAACTGAAAGCTGAATTGAATTTAGGTGGAACGGCTCTTACTCTGATTTTTGGGAGAAAGAATGATAAGAAAGCAATAGCTGACGCTTCGTTCCGTGGAGAGTTGAGGGGTCGTGCTTACTAGCCATTCACCCAGATATTAGCTAGGAGCTGTGAGATGGAGACAGCGACAAAGACGGAGCATTGGAGGGGTGTGTCTTTAATAAAGAGGATAGCTGTTCACACAGTTCTGTGAGGCAGACAAGCATCTCTTCTTATCCTGTTTTATTTAAGAGGAAATTAAGAGATTAGACTTGAGATTGCTCACATGCAGGCAATGGCTTAGGGACCCCCCGCCACCCTCACTGTATCTCTGACACTGCAGAGTGTCTGGTACCTCAGGGATGGGGATGAGGACGGAAGATACTTGTAAGGAACTTGCTTTACTGGGTAGAAAGCTGCTGCCGGGAAGATCATAAAACACAAATAGGATAGATATCCGGCAAGAGTGCGAAACTCCTCACCCTGTAATCACAGGGTGGAGAAGGTCTGTTTGTAGAACTGAACTGTAGAGATCTTATTGTGTGACGCCCAGTCAGAACCGGCCAGCCAGAGAACAGAACCCTGCACACACGAACACTGCTGCACTGGTTCATTCATAACAACTCATTTTTAGCTTCGAGACCCCCAGATCAATGTGAATAAACTCAAAAATGCATTTTTGATTTACTAGATTCACAGTGCAAGCCTTATTCTCCCAAGTGGGAAGAAATGAATAATGCTCCCATGGAGGCTATTTCCAAACTAGAATATAACACATGCACGGCTATGCTTCAGAAGCAATTGATTACCCGAGTGCTAGGTTCACAATTCACTTGCATTACTTCTCTGGTTATTATTACTATTTTTGGCTCTTTGGGGGTGGGAGGGCCACATGAGCAATTGATTTTATGCCTATCTGCTGCAATGCAGACAAATATATTTTCATTTTTAATAACATAACAAAATGACCTTCCCGAGAAATGCTCAAGGATCTCTTTGAAAAGGATACAAATCTTTGTGGTATCACAAGGCCAAATACAGCACAGGCTCTTCCAACTGTGTTTCTGATAGCTGGAAAAGGAAATATAGCAGCAGCACCCTTTTATTCTAAATGTTTTATATAAAGTCAACTAACCAGGGGGTAGATACAGTAATGATTTACACTGTGGGTGAATTTATGTCTAAAATAAAAACTGGCAAATGAAATTGCATATCATACTCTCCTTGAGTGTAATCAGATTATAATCAGATGGTGCTTTTATTTCCTATGTATGATCTCTGCTATGCCAACCATTTCGTTAAGCCTATTGCCAATGCCTACACTTGGGCTGTCATTGCATATTTCTCAGCAATGAGCACAGCCCTGGAACACAGAGGAATTCAGTAAGTAGTGGTTGTACAGCTGGATGAATGAATAGGTCCTGTGAATGGTTTCCCTTCCAATGAGCTCTGGCAGTGCAGTTAGGGTGGCACAGTCTGAAGATGCCATGCTATGCCATGCTATTGCAGGTAAGTCCTCAGGACATGCTCACGTCCTCGGACCTCTCCCTGCAGTAAACGGCTCCTGCTTCCTTGTCTTGGCCCACCTCAGTCACTCTTCTACACAAATGGCACTCTGCCCATCTTCACAGGGCAGCGGCATCTAGAAACTTCACCCTTAAACAGTTGGACACTTCATTACCTCTTTCCAGAATACCCTTCATTATCTTGCCTTTCTTTGTATACGGTGTAGTATCATTACCTAATTTAAATTTCTTATTTTGATTTGTGTGTGTATGTGCACGCGCATATAGGTGTGGGTACCATGGAGGCCAGAAGAGGGCTTTAGATTTACTCAGAGCTGGAATTAGAAGTGGTTATGAGCCACCTGATGAAGGAGCTGGGAGCTGAACTCTAGTGCTTTGACAACGCAGAGTGTTCTTGAGCCCTGAGCTATCTCTCCAGTCCCTTTATCGCATTTGAGAAGCTTTCTTTGACTCTTCCGGGTAAAGGGTTCTATGAATCAGCCTCAGAGCTTCATATACTTTGTATACTTTCATATGAACTTTGTATACTTTCATATGAACTCAGCACGTCCACATAATCAGCATGGAGATAAAGAGCACACTAGCCTCCCACCCCAGCAAGTTCCCCTCACATTTCCTCACACCCTCTAACACTCCCTGAATGATAAGGGAACTCCTTGGAGAAACAGGCATTTCCAGGTATGGACAGACAATGTTTCAAAAGTCTGATCATAACTGAGAGCTAGTAAGTACAAGTGTCTCATCAGAAGAACTAGGAGCCAACTTGTAGTCGACTTCGGATGACCTCTGGCCCTGTAACTCTCTCTTTTACTATTCTAGGGGCCAGGAGATGCTGGCTTCTGGATTTAACTCTCTCTTTGACTCTTTGCTATTTTATGACGCAAAGCCACAGGTTTCTAGTGATTAGTTCCTACTGTTAACAGCAGAAGATTTTTTTTTTAAATGCTTAGTTAGTAGGTTCTTTTTTTCTCACTTCAAGGCCTTCTCACCAGCCAGGCAAAAGTTCTTTAATTTTTTTTTGAACCAGAGAGAAGAGAAGAGAAGAGAAGAGAAGAGAAGAGAAGAGAAGAGAAGAGAAGAGAAGAGAAGAGAAGAGAAAGAGAGGTGGAAGAGAGAGAGGATGGAGAGAGAAGAAAAGAGGGATGAAGAGAAAGAAGGAGAGGGAGGGAAGAAGAAGAAGAAGAAGAAGAAGAAGAAGAAGAAGAAGAAGAAGAGGAAGAGGAAGAAGAAGAAGAAGAAGAAGAAGAAGAAGAAGAAGAAGAAGAAGAAGAAGAAGAAGAAGAAGAAGAAGAAGAAGAAGAAAGAGAGAGAGAGAGAGAGAGAGAGAGAGAGAGATTGGGGAGGAAAAGAAGAAGAATGCATGCAGAAAAAACACATACTCTGGATGAAGCCAAGAAAGAAAAGCTCCAACAACTTTACATGCACACACACACACACACACACACACACACACAGAGACACACATTACGCATTTTGTGGATGGAGCAAACACTCCAATAAGCAAGATCCTTTCTCAGTATTTATGCTATCTATAAAAAATTACTTTATACAAGAATCAGGTAGAACCATTGCAGCAGGATAATTGATTACCTGATTTTCTAAATGCTTTTACATTCCAATAATTTCATAGTAAGTTGAAGGCAATAATTTGTGTCATAAATCTATAAGACTTAAGGATAACAGCAGAATTGTTTACATGTCTTCCCATTAAGAGTAGTATCTGATTAAACATTCATTACTTATTACTAGCTCCATAAATTCATTATAAGATCAAAGCAAAGATTTTTATCACAAGTCAGCATGGTTTTGTCAAGAGACAAATCATCTGCTTTATGTCTTATTATTTTGAAGTTTCGTATAGATAAACTCGTCAATATTTTATTTTCTGTCATTGCATCTACAATAAATAGCTTATTCCCAGTTTATGACCTTTTGTTATCAGATAACAGACCCACACCTAACCTATCAGAAACGTTTTCCTTGATTGTAAATTTGTCCCAAGCCTGTTTTCTTTTTCTAGTGCAATTATCTCATGACACATGAAGGTTTACAGAGCTCTATTTGCAGCTTTTATACTATAGAGGGCTTGAAATTACTTGTATAAATTTAGGAATTCTATAAAATAATTATTTGGAATTATGAAATAATCAACTTGTCTACACAGCATTACTATATGAGAATATGTCTTCATGTTAATCTGCAGAAAATCTGACCAACAGGGTAGGCTAATGTCCAGGAATCATTAGGCTGTATAATAGTAACAGGAAAAGACATATCAGCAGCAAGAAGCCATCCTTGGATGAAGTCTCTAAGGACCCTGCATCTTAGAGCTCAGGCCATGCAAAGGAAGTTTCCAGGACCATCTCCAGGAAACTCAGCTGCATGCCTTCAGCCTTTCCTAGATAGCTCCTGACAGGTTATATTATAACTAGGCTTTCAAACTGTTATCCTTCAGAAAGAAATAAAAGCATTGTGTTGAGTTAGCCGGGTGACTGGAGCATGCTTCACTTGATATGAGGTTGGGGATGTGGGTGCCAGTAGAGATGAAGTGAGATTGGCCTCTGTCAGTCACAGCAGAAGCAAAGGAACATGAGCATTTTGATTCAGTGTTACCCTTCTCCCTCAGTTTGAACATGTTTCCAAATTTCAACAATGAAAATATCAAAGGCAACTATTTATAAGCTTGCTTTTCGTAGCTGGAAGCATTGTTTATAGTAGTTCTTCCCTATTGGTGCTTTCAAGTTCTGTAAATCTGACCTAGTCTGAAATTATTAAATAGAAAAATTCCAGAAATATTCTGAACTTCTAAATTGTGTCCATTCCGAGTAGCAACCTAACGGCTCCCACGAGTCCCTGCTCGCCCTGGCCATTGTCATTCACTGTTCTGTTTGTCCCGCCCAGGCCACAGTCACTTAGGAGCCATCTTGGCTATTAACTCTGCTGTTCTGGTAGAGTAGTACTTGTGTTCAAATCACCCCCAATTTACATACAAATAACCCTACCATGCCAGAGCAAAAATGCTGGCAACATTTTTATATTATGGTGTTATAACTCTACTACTTTATTATTATTTGTTTCTATTAATCTCACATTTTGACTATTTCATAAATTAACTTCCTCATAGATACAGGTGTATAGGAAAACCAAGGTATATGCAAAGATGGATACTATTTGCTACTTTGGCCCCTCCTGGAGGTCTGGGAACTTACTCCAATAGAAGAGGTGTATGGAAGTCTTTGCCCCCTTGAAATCATTTCACGCTTGTCCATAAGAATTAGACTCTGGGCTTGAGAAATGGCTAGCTTCAGTTCCCAGCACCCACTTGAAGGGTCACAACTGCCTGTAACTCTAGTTCTAGGAGATCTGATGCCACCTTTTGGCCTCTGCAGGCTCTGCACCCACCTGGTGCACATATAGTCAAGCAGGTTCACACACACACACACACACACACACACACACACAGAGTATATGCACATGAGAGGCAAAAGTTCATGGCCAGTCTTCCTGTGTTCATAGAGAGTTTAAGATCAATATAAGCTACATAATTACCCTCGTGTCACAAAACCAGGGCCTGAGAGTGTAGATCAATTGCACACAGCAAAAAAGAAAGGCTTTGAGTTCCTTCCCAGCACTGCTTAAGAAGAAGGAAGTTCTGATATTTTTAATTTTCTATCACTGACATGACTTTGAATGCTGAAAATTATTGATAGTTATAAAATCGACAAGAAATTAAAGAGGTATATTACAAGTATTGATAAATAGTTATAATAGATAAAAGTAAAATTTATCACATTTAATATATTGAGTAAGATAAGTCTATAAAGACTTGACTAAGGAAAACATGGCAGTTTTAATTGTCCCTTTGTTTGGTAACCCAGACAATATATTAGGTGGAATCAAGACCCAATTTGAATTTTCAACTTTAAAGGATAGGGAAAAAAGAAAAGAAAAAGAAATTGGACATAAAAATCTATGAGTATTTTGTATTTAAAGAAGATTGTCTTTCTTTTCTTGTTTTTATGAAGCACATGAGAGAGAAACAGAAAATCAAACGCAGGGGAAGAAACCATAGCCACACAGCCGACATAATAAATATGAGCCCTGTATAGACTTGGCAACACACCAATCTCCACTCTGGTTGGATCTAGATGTGACCCAGGTAACTCTTAGGACATGTTTCCTTGTGGAGGCCCCCACCCCACCCCTGTGAGCCATAGGATTGGGAAGTAAGTCAGGTGGCCATCTTTGTGAGTTGCTCCAAGGCTTACATCCAAGTAAGAGTCACTAGGAACTTGAAGCAACATTTAGAACATCAATACTTGGAAAGAATTTTAGCTAGGTATGAGAATCCAAAATAGTTGTTCTAATTTTAATTAACTTCCAAGTCTATCTACATAATAGAGTTAGACACAGGTCTTCAGCAGTCAACATCATAGATATCTTCAGTCTGGGGCAATCTGAAAAAGAGACAGGCAAGCAGACAGAGAAGGAAAGCGGAGCTTGACAACAATTGACTCTTGAACTGAGCGGGATAACACACACCTTTAATCCCAGCACTCGGGAGGTAGAGGGACATAGATCTCTGTGAGTTTGAGGCCAGCTTGGTCTACATAATGAGTTCTAGAACAGCCTGGACTAAATAAAGAGACCCAGTCTGAAAAACTAAAACTAACAATTGATACTCAATATTTTCCAGGTCTCAGGTATTAAAAAGATGCCAGAACATTTGACCATGGAAAATATATGTGTTTCCTTAGGAAGAGGAAACTTTCAAGTAGTGTTCACTGTATAAAATATAAAATAATAAAGTTTCAGTATTGCAGGATCAGTATACAGTCTATTCTTAAGTATAGAGTCAAGAGGGGAAAAAAAACAAGAAATAAGAATTATATGATATAAGATAATACTTGAAGATGTAATTTATTGTTCATCATTAAAGTTTTTACACCACATAAACATTAAAAAAGTCACCTCAATAAACACTTATTGTCCCTCTTCATCAGCCGTCACTGTCAACACCCCAAGCAGACATGTAAAATACTTGACTAAGATTCATTGCAGTAGAGGAAGCAGAAAGAATTCGTTGCAGATTCACATAAAGAGAGCCCGTCTCTATTATTGAAAATCAATCATCAGGAGAGATTTGTACAATACAGCATAGACTATTTCCCTCTAAATTCCATTTGGTAAGCTGCAAATGCATTAGTGGAAGTGTAGGCAGACTGGATGACTGTCGAGAAAAGCAATGGTTAATAACGCTTCGCCTTCAGTTCTGAAAATCAAGCTTTGTTAATTACCAAAGTGAGACGGTCCGTGATGCCACAAAATGCTTTCAAGTGAGGCCAAGTCAAAGCACAGCATAATAGCTTTGGAAGACTTCTGACTTTCAAAATGCTCACAGAAATGACAAAATAATGTCGGAATATATGACAAGTCACCAATATTTAGTTCCTCAGTTTAAAGCAATGCTTTGTTGGCATTTTTTCATTAGAAAAAATTGTTAGGGGGGGGGGGGTTAAAATCAATAATAACAGAATTTCCATCCATGGAGCATTTCTTGTAATGTGACACAACTGTAGAAATGGCTTGGTCTCAATAATATCCTGGTAAAAGCCTGGAAATGGGTCTCCCAAGGGGAGAAAATCCCTATTATTTACTTTGTAAAGATCAAACAAGCTAAATGGACGTGCAATTATTGAATTGTATTCACGTCTATAAAAATATAAGATCACAATTACTACTAAAAGTTGAATTTTTTTTTTTTTTGGAACTTGCCAGTTTCCTATTACTGGAAGGACAAAGAGAGACAGAGGCCAAATCGAGGCCAAGGTAGAGTAGGCTCCAAGAGAGCAAATCACTTCTCAGGTATGCTTTTGTGAATTGTGTGTGTGTGTGTGTGTGTGTGTGTGTGTGTTATGTGATTCAAAGTGCTGAATCCACATTTACTGTGGATCCTCGACTGTGCTATTTATACATCAAGATCCTGTGCTCCTAAGCAATTCCACCTGTGGTTTGAAGTAGACCACCCCACCCCCCCACCTGTGGATAGAGAAATCTAGAATGACTTTAAAGCTCATCCGCGGGAGGTGCATGGACATACCAGGGTTGCTGGTATAATAAATGATTATATTAAGCAAGTGCAAAAATGAAATGGTTTTGCTTCAGTGACTGGCTCCCTGGTACACAGGGTTGCTGGCCCCGTGCATCAAGGGACAGCGCAGCAGGACCCGGAAAGCTGCCAGCTGCTTGGCGAATCTTTTTATAGTATTAATTTTAAATTATGAATAATGTTATTAAATATGTTATTATTTGTATTGTGATCTTATTCCCACCTCTCCAAATAGAATTCATCTCCAGGTAGCTGATCTGCATGGTTGTCTTCCATAGGCTGTTTGTGGACACACCTCTTCACCTTGTCACAGCTTGCCTCGTCTCCCAAGCACCACCCTTACTTCATCCCCGCCTATGCACTGTCCGCCAGAAGAGCACCAGGACCTCTGAGCAGCCCTCACGGTGAACTTGCACACTCCGATCCCTGAAAGTTCTCTTCCACGACAATCTGTTCAGACTCGTCTACGGCAGCATGGAACACATGAGGCTTTCTGCTGGGGAGCCAGTGCACTTGCTTAATATAATCATTTATTATTGTAATGGGTTCTATATGCTTGGCCTATGTGTGGCCTTGTTGGAGTAGGTGTGTCACTGTGGGCATGGGATTAAGACCCTCACCCTAGCTGCCTAGAAGTTAGTCTTCCACTCTCAGCCTTCAGATGAAGATGTAGAACTCTCAGCCCCTCCTGCACCACGCCTTCCGGGATGCTGCCATGCTCCCGCCTTGATGATAATGGACTGAACTTGTAAGCCAGCCCCAATTAAATGTTGTCCTTTATAAGACTTGCATTGGTCATGATATCTGTTCACAGCAGTAAAACCCTATGACAATTATTTTTTTAAATGACCTTTTTGGAAATAAAGCACTTATATCATCATATTGTTTAGCTATGTGACTTTTTGCAAGTTGTCTTCCCTAATTAAACTGAGTGGTGTTTCCACTCAGAAAGTGTAGATGCTGATAGTCTGTATGTCCCAGCCTGGTAGGAGAGATCAAAGGGCTAATCCACAGGGCCCTCTCAATCCTCTCAAGGTTCCCAACAGGAAACCTTGCAGCTGCTCTTCCTAATACAGATGCTGTTTCAAACAACCCTGGGGTAAAATCAGCCTGACACGGACAGCTATCATTTCACAGATAGATGTGAAAGATCATAGAAAGGCTAAAAACATTTCTAGTTATGTTTTCTACAAGCTTGATTACTGGTGGTGGATATTAACATATTTTAAATAGTCCATAAGGATGAAAAAAAATAAATACAATTTGGGAATGTTGAAGAAAGTATGGGCTAGAGAAAAAAAGCACGAAGAATTCACAAGACCCTGGGCTGGGGACGTGAGCATCCTCTGTGAGGGTCCATGGATGCAGGAGCAGGTATGCCTCACTAAAACTTTAGGTATTTAATGATAAGCGCCTTTCTACCACAGCTGTAGGGCTGTCTGCCAGCTCAAGCTCACAATGATGATCAATCATTTTGATTCCACCATCTGTCAATGTGACATACAAACTCACTCCTTTAAACTTTACATTCCATACTTAGGTCCTAAAGTCTTGTGATCATATCGCAATACAAATGCATCTAGTCCTTCCCTAAGGATACTCAAAATCTTAACTCTTTTAACACTTTTCAACAGGGCAACAGTACTTCGGAGACTCATGGCTATATTTAGCCTGGGAGGCCCCGTAAGGTAAAAGCTTAGGCTACATAATTCCAACTACAAGAGTCAAGGTTTTCACCCCAAAATGAAGGAAGGAGATCAAGTGAAGACCAAATCATAAGTTACCCACACTCCTGTGAGTAACCCCTTGGTCATGTTGTACCTGCCTGCCTGTGTCCCTGCATGTCTCAGGCGTCTCAGACCCTGTATGTCGCTAGCCTCGGGAGAAATCATTTCTTTGGTTTGCCTTTGGTGTCCTCTCTGGGTTGATTTGATGTTTGTCTTCGTAGGAAATGTTTATACAATAGGGAAAGCCCAGACACAGTTCCCTCACACTCAAGTACACATCTGCGGATGTGTGATGCAGTATTCCCAAGAAACCACTATTACATTGCAAGCCCCACCCCCCAGCCCTGGGTGCCATGCCCCTGACTCTGGCTGATTCCCCACTCCTGCAAGCCCCTGCCCCCCCCCTCCCGGTGCCAAGTCCCTGACTCTGACTGATTCCCCACTCCCCTGGTGCATTTGCTCTTCGGCACCTTGTATATTTTGCTTAATTTATTTATGTTTTTCTCCCTCACCTAGTCTAAATTTCAGGAGAGCGGGAATTTGGTTCCTGGTGCTGTATCCTTGGTAACCCCACCCATGTTTAATAAGCCTCTGATAGACACAGAGAATGCATAAAGCATGCGGAGAGCAGGTTGTGTGACTATGAGTCATGACATACTGGAGGTTAAGGACTCCCCAGCTTTCTGCATTGGTTTTTACAGCTTACTTGTGGCACGCAGTCTTGGGTCGCTGACTGTGACCAGTGGGAACATCCCTACAGGGATTGGCTGGTGGAAGTGCGATCACAATGCAACTGGACAGAGAAGACTAAGGAAAAATCCCCTTTGATTGAAGATGGAGGTTAATGCTTCTCCATCACACACACTTAGCAAGGTAAGAGCGACCAACTGGGTACTGAAGGCAGTTGTCAGATAGAGAGCCTTGATGCGTTCTCTAGCTGTGGCCATTCATAGTGCCACAGCAATAAATATCGCCGAATCGTGTACACACAGCAGGGAGTGTGGAGCTAACATCCCCACAAATGACTCTTCTTTAAGTTCCTGCAGCAGAGTCTTCCCGCAGCAGAGTCTTCCCGCTGCAGCAGTGCTGTGCTGCAGCAGTGCTGTGTAACTGAGCACCGTCAACCCTGGTGGCCAGAGATTCTCAGGACATGACCAAGTGACTCTCCATTTCCCGGCTTCCTTCAGCATGGGGCCTCCCTGTGAGCCTCCCTTTCATGTGTAGCCATGTCAGATATTTTTAGCACAGCCCTGCCTAGATCAGACAGACTGTTTAAAGAGGAATGAAAAGATCAAAATGTAATAGAAATCTAATTATTCCCACATTTTAAAGACCTTATAATTGCATATGCTAATTTAGAAGTACCACAAATTCCATCACATTGTATATTTTTTATCATAGCCCCAACATTTGAATATTTAGAAGAAATACTTGTCCTGGGAATTAGACTTCTTACAGAAATAATGTATCTGAACCATGAGACCCTCTGTATATGGTGCTATTAAGGAAACCCTCAAAGACATTCTGGGGAGCAGAATGACCTAAGACTATGAAGATTGTCTGCTGGTGTTTTACTTTCTTTCCTAGTCCTGGGTAAAATACCTAAACATTTGATTTCCTTTTTGGTTATTCTTTACTATACAAAGAATAGACCTTGGCTAAGCTTACAGATTCTGAGATGGATGAAAATCACTGTTCAGG
This sequence comes from Apodemus sylvaticus, assembly GCF_947179515.1. Classification (NCBI taxonomy): domain Eukaryota; kingdom Metazoa; phylum Chordata; class Mammalia; order Rodentia; family Muridae; genus Apodemus; species Apodemus sylvaticus. The sequence goes on along the minus strand of NC_067493.1, from coordinate 13,827,184 downwards.
AAGGGTTGGCATCATGTCCTCCACACTCACGCACGTACCACTTACGTCAGGTGCAACAAGAGACACACAGTCTGCTTCCGTCCTGGGAAGACCAAAGGTGCTGAGTGCTCCCTCATCAGCATTGGCCATGATGCTCGCCTGCTAGACTATCCTCAGAGAACAGCACTGAGCCTGTCATTCTCACACCAGCCCTGGCCAGGTCTGTCTTAGTAGAGAAATGAAAAAGGTTCTCCAAGATCGTAAAACCAGTCAGCCAATAGGTGGTAAACTAGACTTAGTTCCTAACCACAGCTCAATGACTAAGCTCTGTCTTCACAGTGATGTGTTTATCTTTCCTTTATCATATGAACATATTCTTGGCTCATTTGGTTGGCAAATTGGCCTATTTATTTTATCTACCATCTGTTTTAGATCACTGTCAGTCTTTTTATTTCTATTCAGACTTAATTACCATAGTTTGAAATCCACGGATGTATTTATTCACATATAAATACTGCCGTGTCTTCTCTCACAGGTCCTGTGGCTCTACGCACTGTGGAAAAGCTCAAGCCTGTGAGGACAGAGTTAAGTGGATGAGTGTATCCTGCTGTGTGTAACCCTGGAATTCTGGAATGATGAATGATGTAGGTGATATGTGGTTAGTTTTGTGGTTCTAGTATCAGATTGGTGCCATGACAATTGATAAATGTCAACACAGAAAGGTCTGTGTTGTGAAATGGTGAATTTTATTACTATGTAATCAATAAGAAGATTGATATTGATAGATGTTAAAAAAATTAAACATTAGTCAGCCAACACTGACACACATATACACACAAAGCAACAACAGCAATATTAGGGTTTAAGCAGCAGGTATTCACCTCTCTTGTTTCTGGACGTTGCAAATCCAAGATGAAGGTGGCAGGAAATGGGGGAGGGGACCTGCTTTCTGCAGATGCTCATTATCTTCACAGGATCTCACACAGCAGGGAGGGAATGGGTCTCCCTCACTTTCTATCCAGGCTAAGCCCACCGTGAGACCTTACCCTGCAGCAATCTAAGTATAAGGCATTAACGTTAACTGTCTCCCAAGGGCCCAAGTCTCACCACTTTGAGGGCCATGTCTCAGACACGCAACAGCCATAACGATTGGAGACATGCAACAGCCATAACAATGACTTTATACATTCTTGGTTTGTGTATAAATAAGGACCACAGCCAAGACTTCTGGAAACCTCAGGGAGCCCCCCTTTGAGACCAAAAGCATCAATCTAATTTTATATCACTTATCTTTGAAGATTGGTTATCTGTTTTTACAAAGCAAACCGAAATACAGGCAAGGATGATAAATCCAGCAGAGTACGGGAAATAGGGTTGACATTTTCCCTTTGTTCCGGATAGTTACAAGAATTTCCCTGTGTCCTCTGGTGTCTATCTCATAGCATTTTGCTATGTGCATTTGAAATTGTTTCTCTTAACAGCACCAAAGCAGGCCATTTTAGAGACGCTCCATGGAAATACAGTCTTGCTACTTAATAAATCTATCGTGGGTGCTGCTCAGCTTGTATTTCTTCAGGCACGATTGATAGAGTGTTTGTTGAAGTCCTGCCTCTGTGAGGACTCCTAACATTTGTTTATATACTTAGCAGTAAAGGGAATAAAGGTTTGTGTGTGTTGTGAAGAAAATAAGATTCTAGCCTTCTGTCCTGCCCAGTCCTGAAGCCAGCAGCACTAGGGAGTGTAAGGGGTGTGGGAGAAAGTATTGGCCATCGTTCTAGTTTCTCATTCTTTATGTAATGGAAAGTCTGAGCGTGTTCTAAAGGTAGATGACATGGCCAACACAATTGTTTTGGGCTTAGCAAGACATGGGTATCATAAATGTAGAATGCTTGCTTTTAAAGATAAATGATATTAATTCTTAGACAAAACCATACCGTATGTTTTAAAAAGACAGAGTAGGTATTTTACAGCCTTTTGACTTAGCATCTCTTCAGAACACTCCATCTATGTGGCTGCTTTTCACCTTAATCCAGAAGAGGTAAACACACATTGCAAGCTTGCTGTTGCTTGTGTCTCCTAGAAAATGTCCAGGTAACCCAGAGAGGCCCACAGAGGAACCCACATTAATTATTCTGTATCCAGAATGCCTGCAACATGAAGTGTCTTGGGTGTTTGGTTTTACAAATATTTATATCTACACATAAGATTTCCTAGGACACGACCCAAATCTAAACACAAGATTCATTTATGTTACCTTACTTGAAGGTCATCTTAGACACAAGATTTTCATTTGTGTGTTTTGAGTGTGACTCACCACATGAGTGCTGGTGTGGGATTTTTAACATGGCATCACAATTGATGTTTGGAAAATGTTAGACTTTGGAGCATTTTGGATTTTCTACTTCCAGATCAGAGGTACTTAATGTGTATTTGTGTTTATAATTGTGTTGTGTTGTGAGTTCAGAGAATGAAATGTGTGTCAAAACCATGGCCTGCAGCCAGAGCAGACAGTAGGGAAAACGTGGAGGGGGAGAGGGGAGTTCCCTATGCCAATGAACCTATATATAATCAGTATGTTTCAAAATGACTGTATCTCTGGTTTTTATAATCATGGAAGCCAGCAAATCCTTCCTTTAGAAAGAGTCTCAGTATGTAGCCTTGGTTAGCCTGGAGCTCACTGTGTAGTACACCAGGCTGGACTAGAATTTAGAGAGATCCACCTGCCTCTGCCTCACTGGTAGAGATCTATAGTTGGGCACAATGCCCAGCTATATCTAAACTTTAAAGAGCTAGATTGCTATGATCCACACCAAAGTCAAAATGCCAGAATAAAGGGCTTTATATCTAGAAGTAGAACATTACAAACACCAGACTTTCAAAGGTAATCTTGGCTGAGCTGGTATAACTTAGTTCCAGGTTAGAAAACTATAAAGGTAAACTGAGGTAAATGATGCTTCGTGTATGGTGGAACTAAGACTGCCTAAATATCAAAGAGAGAGAGATTTAAGGAGCCAGGAAAAAGTGTCAGAATCTTGGGATGTGTTGATTAGCTTTTGTCAACAAGGAGAGGCCTTCCTCCATGGCCTCTGCACTGTCCCTGCCTCCAGGCTCCTGCCTGGAGTTCCTGCCTTAACCTCCCTCAGTGATGGACTGCTGTGGTATGTATGAGTTAACTAAACCCTTTCTCCCTAAGTTCCTTTTTGTCATGGTGTTTCATCACACCAATAGCAACCTGACTATGACATTCAAGGTGACAGTTCATCCAATCTTTAATAAAATCATAAGAGAAAAAGATGATCTTCAAATTAACCCAATAATGCTGAAAGAAGATGGAATCAGTTATCACTAAGTGTCACCCTTCTGTCACCACTCAGAACTCCCGAAATGGCCCAAATTAGTAGCTTTGGTATGCATGACAGGTAGGTGTCCCTTTGCTAAGGCTATAACTGGTACAAGGGGACAAGTAGTAGTAAGACAGATGGCATACTAGTGACTATGGAATTTGAGACTATATCCAAATATTCATCTCTATCTGCACCCCTCAATGGTTGGCAGAGGAAAGGATGGAAATTTTTGTAGAGCCCATGCCTGGGACTTCTATTCTTAGGGATTAGATGGTGGCCCACTGTCTCCCACTATGAGGTTCCAATGGCCAGAAGAAATGGCAGAACATAAAGACCAAGAGCTAAGAGTTGGAGAGTTAGTTAGGGCAGGGACCATACTGCTGGCCCCTGGCTGTGGGAGAATTTGGGTTTTGTTGCCCTTCCAAGCAATAGCCAAGAAACCAACAGACCAACAAATAGCTGTCAGGTCCATCATATAAATGCAAAAGTACCCGAGAATGGCAGAACTGATTGAAATCTGCTCCTCTGACCCCCATACCCAAAAGTTATGCCTACAGGAGCAGGAGCTGATTTGTTTCATCCTCCTGTTCTAGAACCATCTGTTACCTGGCTTTGCTGGACAATGGAAAAGACAGTCCTCCCAGAACACAGGGAAGGACCACAGGCAGTGTTAACAAGCAACTCCCCGTTCTCCTCTGTTGCCCAGAACCCTTCTGACAGAAGCTATAAAAGTGCGCTCAGGGCTCACTCGCTTCTCTCAGGATTCTGCTTTCTCTCTGCCTCTGTGAAGTGCCAGTGCTACACAGACCTTTTAGCTAAACTACTAGGAACCACATTCAGACCTAACAGAGAAAAATGGTCCAGCTTAGAGATTCTGCAAATACGGTGGAACGTGGCAACGCTTTTGAAGGGAAAGAAGAGAAGGCATTCTGCAAGGTAGATGTGTATTTGGACTATATTAGCAAGACCAGTTTTGGAAATTTTATTGGCAATACATTACAAGATGTTAATTACAAGATGTTAATGGATATCAGGCGGTCAAGGGATAGAAACAATGAGAGAGGTTTTTAACTCATATTTTGTTCAGTCTAGATTCTAACTGGAAACTCATTTTTTTTTCAAGAATGGGCACCTCATTGGAATATGTCTGAGTATCATTTCTTCAATCCTATTAAGTCCAAGGAAAGTCACATGGCCAAAGCCAACCAATAAAGGCTCTGGAAAGCTAAGTTGGAGTTACTGGAAAAAAAATAAATGCACTTCTGTATTTTTTTTTTTTTTTGTAACTAAGAATTTCAACTTCTAGTACAACATAAAACCAGGACTGTTACTGGTCACCTTTGCTGAACAGTCAACATGTAGCTTAGTAAAGCATAGAATAATGGGAAGTTTGAGTTTCTAGATCTGGTTCATAGATTTAGATGGATATGCTGACTTTCTGTATTGTGTGTGTGTGTGTGTGTGTGCGCGTGCGTGCGTGCGTGCGCGCGCACGCGCGCGCGCTTAACTGAGATCATTAGCCTTTTGTCACTTTGGAGAAAAAGAGTCCATAATTCTTTCAAATGGCCATACAACAGAACTTTTAAAAAAAACTTGTACATTTATGAGTTCTAATGTGTTTGTTTCAAATACAGCATTTAAAGGCAGAAATTGTTGATTAAAGAATTGATTTGGTGTGGAAGGAAGCTGGAGAGATGGCTCAGTGGTTAAGAGCACTGACTGCTCTTCCAGAGGACCTGAGTTCAATTCCCAGCAACCACAAGGTGGCTCACAACCATATGAAATGGAATCCAATGTCCTCTTCTAGTGTGTCTGAAGACAGCTACAGTGTACTCATATACATAAAATAAATCTTTAAAAAAATAAACAAAAAATCAAGACTAAAAAGAAAGAAAAAAGAACTGATTTAGGGAAACCATTGTAGCCTGATATAGCATGAAAACATGGCAAAAGTTGTGAAAAACCTGAATTAGGAAGTAATCTGCTTGGATCAAATGATGGGGGGGCATCGTTTATTATTTGTATTTATATCTAGTTAATCTTAAAGAGTTCTACATTTCTTAGAAGTACCATGTGATAAAAGTTAAAAATCAAAAGGTCTGAAGAGTAATAATAAAGTAGTGGGATCAGTTGAATGCAAGTTTTAGGTTGGGTTTTCAGTCCGATGCAATAGAGAATTTGTCTTCATCTTCTGAAATAAAAAACAAACAAACAAACAAACAAAAAACCAAAATGGATATTCAAGAGCTCTGTGATATTTTAAGATATTAAGAGAAAGGCTCTTACGGTGATCCTGCTTCTGATAGTGAAGTCCATCCAGCTTTTCATCCAGTATAATGAAAATTCCTCAACAAAAGCATCACAAATTGCACAAAGGCTCTTTTTTATGACATAGAAAAAGCTGACCCTTCACAAAGCTTGTATCATGGCAATGTGGGAGAATATTTTGATGCAGTGTAGAACATATAGGCTTTTTTACTCTTTTTCAGTTATGAAAGTTGATATTTGAGTATGTTTTGGAGATTATAATCCATAGCAGTGGTTCTCAACCTGTGGGTCATGGTCCCTTAGGGGTCATATATCAGATATCCTGCATGCCAGATATTGACATTATGATTCATAAGACTAACAAAATTACAAATAATTTTATATGTGGGGAATCAGCACAACATGTGGAACTACATTAGAAGGTCATAGTATTAGGAAGGTTGAGACCACTGGTTCAGAGGGAGGGTCTCATGTCTCTTGAGATTCATCTATTGTTAATAGTAAGATGGTTTATAAAGGCTTACAGTTAGCATTGCACAGATTAGAATAGTGGATTATAATAGTGGTATACAGCTATAATTCTTGCATATTGGAGGCTAGGGTTGATGCTGGTTGCAAATTTGAGTTCAAGGTTGTGTGTGTGGGGGGAGGGGGTGTAAAACCACTGGCAATTAAAACCACACAGCAAACTACCATCAAATAATCACCAAGACCAACCAGAGACAACTAAGAACTGCAGTTAGGGAGCTAACTGAAAGAACTACACTAAAAATTCTCATTACTACTTTACTCTAGGAATCAAAGTTTTCCCTGAAGAATAATATGTATCATATGATCCCACAAACAATAACCTCTAGGAATAGAAGACTCTTAAACAAGAGTTAGAACTATTAGAGAAAAAAACAACAACAAAAACACAAAAGATTTTTGTTGTTGTTTTTTAACAGGTTACTTGCCTCCTTTATCTTCCATTGCGGCCCAGATGTTCCCAGCTGCCTGGACTTCTGCATTGCCCTCTGGTTTTAATGCCTATGGAGGGATTTATTTCCATGCTTAATCACGTTGATCCTGTTAATTTTTCCATGGTGAGGCTTTTAATTAACCTTAAATAAATCCTGTGTGTTCTATTTTCTCCTCCATTCATCCGTTTCTTTATTTACCTCTATAATTTTGTTTTATTTTTCTTACCCCACTCATGGTCTGTTGCTGGACCATTTCATACACAATAGAAAGTCCTGGCCAATGCCTCCCGCTGAGAATATGGCCTCCCAGCTGGCCAGGGTCCTCTCAACTCTATGACAGGACACATTTAGTATTCCAGTTTTCACATCCCCACTGGTATTTGTCTCTGCAGAGGTAAGTAATGAAAGGTGAACACTTTTGACTCCACCTCAAAATCTGCGCATTAGAGTCCTGACCACAAGGGCTTCAGAAATGTGACCTTAACTTTCAAATGAACCATTGTAACCTATTAATATTAGTCATACTAAAGTAGGCTCCTAGTCCAGTATGACTAGTACTCACATCAGGAGAGTACCCAAGAGAACAGTAGACACAGGAAGAATGGCAAAATGTAGGTAGACAGAAATCTGCAGGATGATCCCATGAGCCAGGCAGTGGAGATCGCCCCAGAGATATAGAAACTAGAAGAGGAGTTCAGGGAGGAGTCTGTCTTCTTAGGAGAAACCAGTTCTACTTATACCTTGGTCTTGGACTTCCAGACTACAGAAGTTTCTGCTGTGGAAGCCAGCCGGGCTCCAGTGATTTTAGTTAAGGCAGCTCCAGCAGAACAATGCAACAGCTGCCTCTGTTCCCAACATGCATAGCATTACCAGCTGCTTTTCATGCAACCACTGTGGAACTAAGAATAGAAACAAAAAGCATAGCCTAAAATATTCAATATTTGTGAAGAGTTGGCTGGTTTGCAGCCTCTCTGATGGGTAGGGTGGGGAATAGGCATGAGGTTCATTCTTTCCTTTTCTTCTTTGGAAACTGCTTATTGGTCATTTATAGGTTCCCCCTTCTTCCATAGAGACCTCAGTTTCTCCTGCTCATTTGCTTAGAACCAGAAAGTTCTAGTTAAAAAAAAAAAAGTATAATGAAAATAAGAAGGCAATTTGGATCCAGGACATGCTCTTCAATTTAATATTTTTGCTATCAATGGAATGTTTATTGTGGTCTCTTTCCTGTACTTGTATATATTTCTCAATTGGTCTCAAATCCGGAAGAGGGAGCTGTACCACTCATTACCTTCCACAAACCTCAGCTTCTTCCTCTTCGTAGCAGAAGAGTATTGGAAACACAGTTTCCTTCTCCAAAAAGGAAGTGAGTGCCGATTTCTTTTCTTCTTTTTTCAATTTGGCCATATCCTCTCTGAAGACGCAGTTCTTATGACTCATTCTTAATATGCCACATGACCACATAAAGATACTTGGGCTTATGCTCAGAGTTCAAGTTCTTTTTCCAGCCATCCCTGTGTGTTTATGGGTATCTATATTTCCTTTTATGGACCAGACAAGTTACCACAGTGCTTTGCCGATAATGAGCTTCCAGCATGGAGTTTTGTTTAAGGTCTGGTTGGCTAAACATTAACTCTATGCTATAATAAAGTCTTCACTTCAATAATAATGAATACCCTCTTGATCCCCTGTCAGAAATCTTGAGAAGGAAGAAAATCTTAAAGATGAAAATGATAGGGATATTTTATGCCTACCATTATTATATCTATATAAAATTTTTCATGATAATCTTCAAGTCTAACATGTTTTTCTACATTTTTCTACAATTTTATCAGAAATACTTTCCACATAAATGTTCAATTCTATCATAAAATGTTTCCATCCCATATTTCAATTAATTTAGTAATGTTCTACATGTCTACCACTTTACTCCTTAATTTTCCATGAAAATTGTCAATTTTAATGTGTTTATCTGAAATATTTTCCATGTAAATCTTTAATTTTATCATAAAGTGTTTTTACTTCCCTTTCCCTTTTCAATAAATAAAAAAATTAAAATAAGAAAAGAAAGAAAATGATAGGGATAACAAGTAGCAGCTTTGGAGCTTAGGAAAAAATATTGTAATTGGTAATAGAAATCTCTAGGAAGATACCTAAGGAAAGATAATCCTTTCTCCTTAGTTGACTCTCTTAGAATGACTCTCTCCTGAGTCATTCACTCAAATAACTCAATGATATTTGTAGAAAATACCCACAGCATCCAGCTTCCTCTGGTGTCCAAAGTGGGAGGCATGAGAGGGAAAGACTGTGTCAACAGTTGGGAAAGAACTTTGACATTCAGACAGAACAGTGTGGTTTTGACTCAGTAGATGTTCACAAAAAAAAAAAAAATGGGTGGGTGGCAACCTTGGAATTCTTGGCTTGATCATCTAAGACTCTAAACTGTAGATATGTCTAGCTGTAAAAGGATAGGCAAGGTGGGCCCAGCGGAGTTTGTGGCTGGGCATAGTTAAAGATATTCAGAAAAAGAACTCATTCTAAAGGTCACTTGGGTTTGAACTTTGGATCATTGGGAGATCCTGGGTTTTCTGGCTTGATGATTGCTGGAAGAGGCCACAAGAGAAAGCAAAGAGACAAGAGCAGTTTCCTAGGGAGTTTCATGTGTTCAATAGCACTTGGAACAGGGGAGCTGGGGGCTAGGTGTGGGTTAGAGCAGAGGGTACTTTCCCTTCTTGGGGCTTTGTGGGTGGATTCTGAGATGCGTGTTGGAACAGCTTGGAGCTGGATTAGACAAAGGGTTGTGTGTAACACTCTGTGTGTCTCGGTGTGTTTGGAGTATTCTTGTGTGTCATGATGGGGAACGGTGATAGATAACACATAGAGTCCCACCTGGGCCATTAAAAACAAGGCAGAAAGAAATGCCAGTGCCTACCACCACATACTCAACAAATTCAAGGTTCCCATGCCCTACCCCTACCAAGATTCCAGGGTATAAAGACCTTGAGACTCATTGTGTTTGGAAATTGTTGGAGTTGCAGTGGGAGCACAGCTATAAAGAGAGGATGCAGTTAAAGTTTTTGCTTTCACTTGGGAAGATGTCATAGAGGCATGAGCACTAGGGGATGGTCATGTTAGCTATCAGCTGTGTGGCCTGGGTCAGGTTATTCGAGTGCTCTGGCTTTGGTTTTTGTATTAGAAGAATATGATCTTTCCAATGGCCTGGCAAGGTCACCATGGACTTGATAGAGAATTGTTATGTGGGAAACCTTCTTTAATAAAGTCTTCTATTTGCACAGAATATTGAGGATTCTGGTGTGCATAAAAGGTTTTGAGCACACTGATATTTATAGGCTGACTCATCAAAACCCTTTTTATTTTAGTGTAAAAATGCTTTTGTGTCTTCCTACACTGTCTCCCAAATAATTTTTCCATGTACACAATAGTCATAGAAAAACCTAGAGCTGCTTAAAATAGCTGCTTTGAGGAGCGCCCACATACACCTTGGAATATGAAGCAAAAGCTGGCGCGTGTGCGTGCCCCCCCCACACATACACACACACACACACACACACACAAATGAAGAGTAGAAAAGCCTTTGGGGGCAGTGGGAAGCAGGGACATAAAAACATTGGCCTAAAATTAACATGTTTTAACAGAATATGGGACAGTCAGTGTCCAATCTCACTGGTGGCGATGGCACTATTGGGGAAACTTAATTTTAAATTGTCTGTCAATCCCTGGCTTGAATGTCCAAGAAGAGCCATTATCACATCTAGGAAGCCACTGGGAGCCCATACTTGTGGTAACAAAAACCTTATTATAGAACAAAACACATGCTCATGCCAGATATATAGCAAATGAGACGGCTTTTAAAATGGTAATAAATATTTTGATAAAAGAATCTGATTGCCACCCACCCCCCAACAGGAAGACAGACCTCCCTGGTGCCCAATAAGTCCCCTCCACTCAGTGAGGGGTCAAATTTCACTGTTAATGATGCTCTGAGATGAGGGATTTCCTTCCATAGCTCATCTTCACAGCACTTTCTTTAACCAATAACACTCGAATGTTTATGAGCCTTACAGTGAACACAGCACTGTATATCCACAAAGCCCTTTGTTTGCAGAACAGAGGCTGGGAGCTAGCTTAAACCCAGGAAGTTATTATGCAAATTGACTTCAGAATTCCCTTTAGGGTTACACATCCATGGGGTCAGAGTCACCTTTATTTCTGTCCTGTTCCAGGTTGGAGCTGTTTTCCTTACTTGAGGAAACTAAGACTATTCTTTTAGTTAACGCCATGTTTGCCTTTTAATAAGACTTGACAAGCTTATGTCTACCTGAGTCCTCCTCAGTGAATTCTGCCCTATGTATGGGCGCCATCTTTATCTGGTCTATTCCTTGGAACTCACCTCAAAGTTAGGCAAGTCTCTCCATCTCCATTATTTCCTTGAGTCTTTTTGATTGCATTTATTAATTTGTGTATGTGCAAGTGTAAGTGCACATGTGGAGGTTAAAGGACAACTTTTGGGAACCAGGTCTCTCCTTTCCCCATGTGGAACCCAGAGATTGGATTCAGGTCCTAAGGCTCTGAGGCGAGCAGCTTTATAGGCTGAGTCATCTTGCAAACCTTCTCTTGTAAAATGTCCTTCTGATATTCGGGAGGAACAGATGCCTTGGATCCCATGAAACCCTCCTTCCTATGTCATCCCAGAGAACTTCCCCCATGCACTAGCTGTTGGGGTTCTGTCTAAGCTCCACCCCACACCTACCTGGCAATAGCCAGGTATGCCCCGCCCCAGAGATCTGGCCCACTATGAGGAGCTACTTGCCCCTCCTCTCTCTTTGCTCTCTCCGCTCTCCCACACTCTCTCACCTCTCTGCCCCTTGGGCTTTCCCCCCCTCTCCACGTGGTCATGGCCAGCCTCCACTCCACTTCTCTACTCTGTCTCTCTGTCTCTCTGTCTCTGTCTGTCTCTCTATCTCTCTCTCTCTCTGTCTCTGTCTCTGTCTCTCTCTCCCTTTCTCTACCACTAACTCCCATCCCCTACTCTGAATAAACTCTATTCTATACCATGTCTGTGTGTGTGTGTGGTCCCTCAGGGGGCAGAGGTGCCCAGGCAAGGCTTCCCCCTCCCCCACACCGCCATGCCACTCGGCATGAGTTATTGAACTCCCATGGGGAATGCTGACATAGTGCCTTAAATTCTGAATTAAGGTCTTCATCAGAGATTCCACCCTACTCCCAAATGAATTCCACATCTCCTGACTTATATTATTTTTCACAGTGGGAATTAGCACCACCCATGAACTAGTTTGTACCCTCTGAAGATTTCTATCTGAAAGAAATTCTCAGTTCACAAAGAGTACTTGGTACCAAGCATACTGGTCCTGAAATTATTCCATTAGAAATAAACAAAATGTTTTCTTTATTCTTTGAGGACTTGAAACAGGCAGAGTAGGGTGGAGTATTCACAAATATTCTTGCTTGCCTTGGAGGGTGCAATTGGCTCCTTGGATAATTACAGTGAGACAGTTCTACATGAAGTGGAATGGAATTCAAGGGAGTTTGTAAAGGTTCCTCTGAGAATGCAGAGTTAATAAAAATGGATGGTAGACAGGATGTGTTTTTCCTGAAGGGAGTTCACAAGCAATATCAATTTATCCCAAGGGAGCAATGGCATTGTATACTATTCAAGTGCTTAGATCGATGCCTCAGTGGGTTGACTTATCTCAAATGTAGTCCAGTGTTATTCTTAAACTACTGATGTTATAGTAGAAAAATGAATGCGTACACAGATTCTCTGTGTGTGTGTGTGTGTGTCTCTGCCTCTCACCCCTCTCCTCCACCCTCAAGTTGTAGCTCTGCAATTCATTATGTAAAGAAAATACACTGAGTTTGAAGATGGGGACTGGAAGTGGGAGGCCCAGGAGCCTGAAAAGAATTAGGGCCCCTTAGCAAGGCCCAAACTCCAGCTGGGGCTGATCAGCCTTTATTTTGCTTGCTGTATCCGGAACACTGGGGGGGGGGGGGGGTTGAGGTGTTGTTTGATTTGTTTTATTTTGTCCCATAGGTGCTACAGCATCTCCAGGATTAACCCTTCCTATAGACTTATTTGAATCAAGAGGCAGTCTTTTCAAAATGCAAATGCTTCTGAGTGTTAAAGAGCTTTTGCTAATTTACACATTAGTGTAAATTTATTCTAGCAAATTGCCTTTCTGCCTTGAACTTACTGCTTTGGCAATCTCCTTTCAAAGTCAAGGCTTGGAAGGCTGCCTAGATGCCATTGTTCCCTTAATCCACCAAATTAACATTTTTTAGGGACCAAACCAATCTGTGTCAACTCTCAGAAGGCATTTTATTTGAGAGATGAAAAGTTCAGCGTTTGCTTTACACAGAGGCACCTCTCAGATTTCCCCCAGTAGTAAAACGGTGTTTATGATTAGGCCCACAGTTCTGTGCTGAGGCTCCTGTGGCCCATCTCCTCTGGAGAATCTGCGGTCAGTTAGCAGTGTCTGTGGGAGAGAGCTATGTTTCTTCAGTGGTATGGCCATCTTGCTAACTTGCTCCTGAGGGGAGAAAAAACAAAACAAAACAAAACAAAACAAAAAAACCCTCTGGTCCTGTAAACAGCCCTAAATAAACTCATGGAGTTATCCCTCCCCCTGCCCCACTACACACACTATAAAAACCAAACGAATCCAAGCCAACCAACTAAACCACACACAAGTATTAGGAGGACTATTTGGGAAAAGGAATGTCAGCAGGGATGGAGGGGGACGGTGAAGAGTAATGGGGCTAAATATGAAAATATCATGAGGATCCTTCTGGTTTCCATCTGTGCCCGGAGCTGATCCTGTGCCACAGCACTCCATATCCCAATACCTTTGGGAGAGAGCTGCTCTCCCAGGAGTGTTGACTCATCTGTGAGCACAGGTAAGACCACCACTTCTGCTCAAATTCCTTAATCCATCTGGACACAGAAACCAAGGAACAGCCAGGGACAGGTCTGTACCCCGGAGCTGATCCTGTGCCACAACTGTCCACACCCAAATTCCTCCTAGAGAGAACTGGTCGACCAGGAGTTCTGACAAACAGGCTTGTAGGAAGGACAAGCTGTAGTCAGAAACAGCAAGATCAGCTAACACCAGAGATAACTAGATGGTGAGAGACAAGGGCAAGAACATAAGCAACAGAAACTAAGGCTACTTGGCGTCACCAGAACCCTGTTCCAATACAGTGAGCCCTGGATATCCCAACACACCAGAAAAGCAAGATTTCAATCTAAAATCATATCTCATGATCCTGAGAGAGGACTTTAAGAAGAACATAAATAACTCCCTTAAAGAAATACAGGAGAACATAGGTAAAAAGGTAGAAGTCCTTAAAGGGGAAACACAAAAATCCCTAAGGAATTACAGGAAAACACAACCAAAAGGGTGAAGGAATTGAACAAAACCATCCAGGATCTAAAAAATGGAAGGAGAAACAATAAAGAAATCACAAAGGGAGACAAATCCGGAGATAGAAAACCTAGGAAAGGGATCAGGAGTCAGAAATGCAAGCATCACCAACAGAATACAAGAGATAGAAGAGAGAATTTCAGGGCAGAAGATAACATAGAAAACATTGACAAAACAGTCAAAGAAAATGCAAAAGGCAAAAAGCTCCTAACCCAAAACATCCAGGAAATCCAGGACACAATGAGAAGACCAAACCTAAGAATAATAGGTATAGAAGAGAATGATGATTCCCAACTTAAAGGGCCAGTAAATATCTTCAACAAAATTATAGAAGAAAACTTCCCTAACCTAAAGAAAGAGGTGCCTGTTAAACATACAAGAGGCCTATAGAACTCTAAATAGATTGGACCAGAAAAGAAATTCCTCTCATCACATAATAGTCCAAACACCAAATGCACAAAACAAAGAAAGAATAGTAAAAGCAGTAGGGGAAAAGGGTCAAGTAATATATAAAGGCATACCTATCAGAATTATACCAGACTTCTCACCAGAGACTATGAAAGCTAGAAGATCCTGGGCAGATGTTATACAGACCCTAAGAGAACATAAAGCCAGCCCAGGCTACTATATCAGCAAAACTCTTAATTACCATAGATGAAGAAACCAAGATATTCCATGACAAAACCAAATTTACAAATTATCTTTCCACAAATCCAGCTCTACAAAGGATAATAGATGGAAAACACCAAGACAAGGAGGGAAACTATATCCTAGAAAAAGCAAGAAAGTAATCTTTCAATAAAATCAAAAGAAGATAGCCACACAAACATAAAAATAACATGAAAAATAACAGGAAACAACAATCACTATTCCTTAATATCTCTTAACATCAATGGATTTAATTCCCCAATAAAAAGACATAGACTAACAGGCCAGATACATAAACAGGACCCAACATTTTGCTGCATACAGGAAATACACTTCAGTGTCAAAGAAAGACACTACCTCAGAGAAAAGGGCTAGAAAACACTTTTCCAAGCAACTGGTCCCAAGAAACAAGATGTAGTAGCAATTGTAATATCGAATAAAAGCAACTTTAAAACAAAACTTACCAAAAAGGATAAGGAAGGACACTTCATACTCATTAAAGGAAAATTCTACCAAAGAAGAACTCTCAATTCTGAACATCTATGCTCCAAATGTAAGGGCACCCACATTCATAAAATAGACTCTCCTAAAACTCAAAGCACACATTGCACCTCACACAATAATAGCGGGAGACTTCAACACCTCATTCTTATCAATGGACAGATCAGGAAGACACAAACTAAACAGAGACACAATAAAACTAACAGAAGTTATGGACCAAATGTATTTAACAACTATCTATAGAACATTTCATCCTAAAACAAAAGAATAGATCTTCTCAGCACCTCATGTTACCTTCTCCAAAACTGATCATATGATCTGTCACAAAACAGGCCTTAACAGATACAAGAAGACTGAAATAATCCCATGCATCCTATCAGACCACCATAGACTAAGGCTGGTCTTCAATAAAAATAACAGAAAACTCACAGATACATGAAAAAGCGGAACAATGCCCTACTCAATGTTAACTTGTTCAAGGAAGAAATAAAGAAATTAAAGACTTTTTAGAACTTAATGAAAATGAAGGCACAACATACCCAAACTTATGGGACACAATGAAAGCAGTGCTAAGAGGAAAGCTCATATCTCTGAGTACCTCCAAAAAGAAAGTGGAGAGAGAGCATACACTACCAGCTTAACAGAACACCTGAACACTCTAGAATAAAAAGAAGCAAATACACCCAAGAGGAGTAGGCAGCAGGAAATAATCAAACTCAGGGCTGAAATCTACCAAGAAGAAACAAAAAGAAATAGACAAAGAATCAACAAAACCAGGAGCTGGTTCTTTGAGAAAATCAACAAGATAGATAAACCCTTAGCCAGACTAACCAGAGGGCACAGAGACAGTATCCAAACGAACAAAATCAGAAGTAAAAAGGGAGACATAACAACAGAAAGTGAGGAAATTAAAAAAAAAAAAGATCAGATCCTTCAACAAAACTGGAAAATCTGGATGAAATGGACAATTTTCTAGACAAATATCAAATACCAAAGTTAAATCAGAATCAGATAGACCATCTAAACTGTTCCATAACCCCTAAAGAAATAGAAGTAGTGATTGAAAGTCTCCCAACCAAAAAAAGCCTAGGACCATATAGGTTTAGTGAAGAATTCTATCAGACCTTCAAAGAAGACCTAATTCCAATACTCTTCAAGCTCTTCCACAAAATAGAATCAGAAGGAACACTATCCAATCCATTTTATGAAGTCACAGTTATGCTGAGTATTTTTCCTTGGAGATGGAATGGTTTTTGTCTAATCAGGAACTATTTGTCACTATTTGCTTTCATAGAGGACTTCATAAGAGTTTTTTTCTACTTCTATCATGTTTAATGTTCTAAATAAATTTTAAAAACTGGTTAAGAATATATTACTTTTAGCTTCAGAAGATATCATGTATATTAAGAGGCACTTACTATTATAAATTATTTTGATGACTTAAAAATGTCAATACTAAGTTGTATATTTTAAAATAAATTGTATTAGTTTAATAAAAAAAAAGAAAAGAAAAAGAAAAAAGAAAATATCACAAAGAAAGCCATTTGTCTTAGGGTTAACTATTGCTGTGCTGCCATGACCAAAGGTAACTTGGAAGGGGAGGAAAGGATTTATTTTGCTTGCATATCCTGAGTCCCCATCCATTGAAGGAAGTCAAGGCTGGGAATAATACTATGGAGAAACCTGAAGGCAGGAGCTGACAAAGAGGCCATGGAGAAGGTGGCTTACTGTTCAGTAAGCATGCTCAACCTGCTCTCTTACAGAACCCAGGACGACCAGGCCATGGCCGGCCCCACCTATTAGCATTCTGTCTAAGCTCTGCCCCACAGCTACCTGGCAACAGCTGGGTATGCTCCGCCTCATGGTTACCTGGCAACAGCCAGGTAGGCCTGGCCCACAATAAAAGGAGTTGCTTGCCCCCTCCTTGCTCTCTTGCTCTTTCGCTGCTTCCCTTCCCCCTCTCTCTTCCTCTCTTCCTCTAGTCCTCCACTTCTCTATTCTCTCTCTTCGCCTTTCCCTGCCTCTACTACCCTCTTAATTCCCCTCCCCATACCTTAAATAAACTCTATTCTGTACTATACTGTCCTGTGGCTGGTCCCTCAGGGGAAGGGTGCCTTGGCTTGGGCCCGCCGAGGTGCCCCCTTCACCATCCTGACTACATCTCCATAGAACATAACCCCCCTTTTATCTTTATAAACACCACCACAATGGGCTGACCCCTCCCCCATAACCACTAATATCAAAATGCCCTACAGGCTGGCTTATAGGCCCAACTTATGAAAACATTTCTTTTCAATTGAGCTTCCCCCCTCTTAGATGATTTCTGATTGTGACAAGCTGACATAAAACTAGCCTGAGAACCAATATTATATATGATAATTATGCACACTAGTAGAAAGGGGTCTTTTTAAATGTGAAAACTAGGAAGATTGCTGCTCAGAGGTGTGAGAGAGAGGATGGATTATCAATTATGGTTTTCTAGTCTGGAATATGGGGAAGGAAATTCTTCCTTTGCCTCAGGCTATTTGGGCCAGGTGTGAAATGATTCACAGTGGATTCTCGGTTCTGCCCACTCTGTGTGAACTGTGCAATTACTGAATATCAGGACTGTTGCGATGAGACACTCTCCAGTTTCCCATGCATTGCGTTCACCCCGCCAACCGGAAGCTTCATGGCTGTCTGTGTTCCCGAGGGAGCCAGCGTGGTGTTCTTGGAGTAATCCCCGCTCTGCCACTTCATCAGATCCCATCCGTGAGCTGGGTCATCCCAGGCGCGGTCACTTGAGGTTATGGACTGTGATGATGAAGGCATTTTGCTGGACCCGTGTTAGCTTCTGAAATTTCCCCTAAACACTTATGACTGAGCACTTCGTCGTAAGATCCAGTTTTAGAAAGAACCCTGACTTCTACCCTCTTTATCAAACAACTCCCCCACCTCACAAAGACTCTGATTTGATTTGTGTCTCTTCTGTCAGCCTCCACCAAGAATGTCACACCAACCTGACCTGGCTCCGGCAAGAATCCCACTGCTTTGGTTTGTACTTCTGGTGTTTCTTCTTCTTGGTAATCTTTTTCTGGGGGGAGAGGCATTCAAGACAGGGTTTCTCTGTGTAGCCCTGGTTGTCCTAGAACTCACTCTATAGACCAGGCTGTCCTCAAACTCAGAATCCAAGTGCTGGAATTAAAGACTTGTGCCACCCACTGCCTGGCATTGGTAATCTTTTAATCCACAGACTTTGTACATCTCTTTATCCAAGGTCCTTTTTGTCTAGACTATTTTCTGAGTTGAACTTGGGTCTCTCTTGTGCTAAAAAATCTAGTTGCTATAGTCCTAGCATAAGCCTTCTTGAAATGTTCTATTAAAATCTTTTCCCGGTGTGTATATGTTTGATGTATGAATCGTAAGGGCATCCATGAACCAGAGAGGCCAGGGTATCTGTTATTGGTCAGAACCTTCTCCCTTGTTTAAGTCTCTCTCTCTCTCTCCCCTCTCTCTCCCCCCTCTCCCCCCTCTCTCTCTCCCTCTCCCTCTCTTTCTCTCTCCTCTCTCTCTCTCTCTCTCTCTCTCTCTCTCTCTCTCTCTCTCTCTCTCTCTCTCTCTCTCTCTCTCAATTGTTTGCTACTGTGTAAGCCAGACTAGATGACCTCCAACCTCCAAGAGAGTCTCTTGTCCCCTCCTCCCCTCTCGTAGCAGGCATGCTCAGATACAGATGCACACTGTTCCCAGCTTTACCTGAATTCTGCCAATTCAAACTCAAGTTATTTTACTTGCATGGCAAGTGTCTAACCCACCAATCATTCCTTCTCTGGGAATGTTTGAAGAAATGTCCTGATGAAATGCAGAGATGACTCAGTGGTCAATAGTACTTGTGCTCTTCTAGAAGACTTTAAGTTTGGTTCTTAGCACCCATGCCTAATCTGCTACAACTCCAGAGAGACACTCTTTTATGACCTACACACACACACACACACACACACACACACACACACACACACACACACACACGTGTGCAAAAAATAGCCTGAAAAAAGTGTTTTAACCAAAATAATCACAGGAGGTGGAGGGAGGGAGGGTTCTGGTAGGGAGAGAGGAAGGGGAGGGGAAAAGTGGCGGCAGGATCAGGAATGGGAAGAGACAGGAGAGAAATACAGAAGGTAGGGAAATTGAACAGAAATATATAGCAGTGGGGGATAGGAAACTGGAGATAGCCACTAGAAAATCCCAGATGCCAGGGAAGCAAGAGGTTCCCAGGACCCAACAAATGGAAGATAGAACCTGTAGAGACTGTTGGTACCAGGATCTCTAAAACCTGTGACATCACATAGGCAACAATATGACCTGTACACCTGTTGCCAAGGCAATAGCCACCATATTCCCAGAATCCATTGGGCTCATCTTTACCTGCAACCACGTCACCATCCATAAATATAAGAGGAGCGCCCCTCCCTTCCCCTTGTCTCTTTCCACTGTCACCTTTGCCCTTTCCCTTCTTAATAAACCTCACATGGAACTGTTTGGCCTCGTGTGGTCTCTCTGGAACCACCACCACCCGCCGACCCCAACAGAGACCATTTCCAGTAGCTAGGCAAGGCCCCCAGTTGAGGGATGGGGCTACCCACCCATCTCAAAAAATTTAAGCCAGAATTGTTCCTACCTAAATGAAATGCAGAGATAAAAAAAATGGAGCAGAGACTAAAGGAAAAGCCATCCAGAGACTGCCTCACCTAGGGATCCATCCCATCTGCAGACACCAAACCCAGGCACTATTGTTGATGCCAAGAAGTGCTTGCTGACAGGAGCCTGGCATAGCTGTCCCCTGAGAGACTCTGCCAGCACCTGACCAATGCAGATGCAGATACTCACAGCCAACTGTCAGACTGAGCATGGGAAGCTTAGTGGAAGAGTTAGGGGAAGGATTGAGGAGCTGAAGGGGACTGCAATCCCACAGGAAGAACAAAGATCAACTAATCGGACCATCCAGAGCTCCCAAGGACTAAGCTACAAACCAAAGAGTACGCATGAAGGGACCCATGGCTCCAGCTACTTATGTAGCAGAGGATGGCCTTATCTGGCGTCAGTGGGAGGGAAGGCCCTTGGTCCTGTGGAGGTTTGATACCCCAGCACAAGGGGGTGCTAGAGCGGTGAGTCGGGACTGGGTGGATGGGAGGGTGGGGTAGCATCCTCATAGACGTAAAGGGGATAGGGGATGGGATGGGGAGTTTGTGGAGGGGAAACCAGGGAGGGGGGACAACATTTGATATATAAATAAATAAAATAACCCAAAAAAGTGTTTTAGCAATGCCCAATTCTAAAGCCACAGAAAATATTATGTTCGTAATCATTTGTCCAGCTTCACAACCGGAAGATAAACAGTGAAGAAACTTGAAACCACAGCAAACCATTTCCCCAGTCTTCTTGGGTAACTTAGTAACATTGTAAGCTCTACACCAAGGACCCCAACACAGGATTAGTAACTCTTGAGAGGCTCCCTGCAGAACAAGGATTCAGTCAATTTCTGCAGGCTGACTCCAATATGTTAGCAAAGTCATTGAAAATGTATTCTCCCCTTTATTGTAAGCCTGTGAATGTCTTATTCTCAGATATATTTGATCTTTCCAGTTGCTGTTTGGAGCATGCCTCTTGGCTTAGGCAGGTGCTGCACAAGTCTAGGGTGTGGAGAATTTATTGCGGTTGTTGGTGCTGCTGTTCAGCCAAAAATAGAGGAAAATTGTGCAATCAGCAAGGGGGATAAACCAAACCAGAATGAAAACCTTTTGCTCTTCAGATAGGACTGCCAAGAAGGCTTGGAACACCTGTTGGCAAGCCTCATAATTTGAGTCTGTCTCAGGACCACGTGGCAGGAGAGAACTGACTTCCAGTAGGTGTCTTCTGACCTCCATAAGTACACACACACACACACACACACACACACACACAGAGAGAGAGAGAGAGAGAGAGAGAGAGAGAGAGAGAGAGAGAGATGATTTTTATGTAATAAAATCATTGAAAATTTGAATTTTCTAATATATTATGTTTGGGATTCTTTTTAATAATTCAGAGGCAAAGTACGTTTGGCAGCTGGGCTAATTTCAAGGGAAAATATACCTAGCACAGGGGCCCTGTAAGGCTTGTAACTGCATATCTTTGATCATACCGTACCAGTGGGCTGTATCCCTGAAACAGATGTTATACTGTTTCACACAGCTGCGGCTCAGTGCATATTAGCCATGGCGGCAGTCTCAAAATCTGCAGGCAACAAGCAGAAGAATCTGAATGTTCTAGAAAAGCTGATCATGATTTGATCATAGAGTACAATATCAAGTATGACGTTTTGACCTTGAAGATGGTTGGTTACCTTTGACTTCCTGGGCCATTCTGTAGGCACACAAACATTCCACGAGAACCTCTGCTTTATCTGGTAGCCAAAGCAACCCTGCTTCCCCTTCTGAGGAGATATGTTTCACTCTTCCTCAATTATTTGACCATTTGACCACACACAAACCATCTGAACTCCATGACTATCCAGGCAGGGACTAATGTGTTTAAGCCACGTGAACTGAGAAGAAAAATGTAACAAGAGGCAGGAGATCCTCACAGAGCAATAAAACCCGGGGCCTCACCCTGCCTCTCCCTGCCCACTTCTGGATCTGCCTCTCTTATATCGAAGACACAGGGTCCTTTGCCAAATCTCTAGCTCCTGTATCATCACAAGGCCAAACAAGAAGGTAAACCTGAATGCTTCCTTATAATCTCTGATCAGATCAGGAAATTTCCTAAACAAGAGGAGGCCTCCAGAGGACAGAAAATCACTGCTAAAGAGCTGTACCTCTCTGTCCAAGCTTCCTCCAACAGTGCTGGAGGGAAAATGAGATGTCCTGATGGAAGAGCAGCTTGGGAGGTCTTTCCCCTTGATCTTCTGCTTCTTAAAAATCTCTAATGAAATCCCTTAGACATTCTGTGGAGGGAGGAATTTTTTTTCTTACTTCAGAGAAACCAGAGAATGCAAAGCTGCCAGGAGAGGCAGGGTAGCTTGTTGCCGAAGCCCTGGGCCCTCGGAGAATATGTCAAGCAGCCAGAAGTCTGAGCAGGGTGTATAGATTCTTCTAGACATTTAAGCTGTCCCTTGCCAATGAGATACAGTGAGCCAGAGAGAAAATGGGAAATGTCAGGTCAGAGGCTCACACTGATGTAAATAGGAAGAGGTTAAATAGTGTTGTGGTCCAAAGACAGCCCACAAACCACATAAACACCAATCTCAGTCAGACAAGGAATGCTTATTGAATGCATACCCTAAGTCTGATCGATCATGACTGAAGATGAGAATTTTGGGGCTCAGCTAGGACCCTGAACATTTCTCAGGACTGGCTTTTAAAGGCTAAAACAACAAAACCCACAGTGAGCCCATATGCAGGTGCAGGAAGTCAGCCTAGTGGTTGGCTCTGACTCAATACGTTTTAGACATAACAGTTCATATTGACCTATAATCTGATGGATCCTATGTGAAGCTGTGTGGACTTTCTTAGTGGAACCTCAAAAAACCACAGATATGTGATCAGCATGACTGTGCACTGAATCAATTTTTTTCTGTGTCAATAACTGGTCAGCATATTACAACAACAATATGAAATAACTGGTAGGCCATAATTATGCTTATACCTAAACCAAATAAAGACCAAACAAAGAAAGAGAACTTCAGACTAATTTCCGTTATGAACATTGATGCAAAAATACTCAATAAAATTCTTGCCAACTGAATCCAAGAATACATCAAAATGATCATTCACCATGATGATGTAGGCATCATCCCAGGGATGCAGGGATGTTTCAATATATGAAAATCCATCAATGTAATCCACTACATAAACAAATTCAAAGAAAAAAAACCACATGATCATTTCATTAGAAGCTGAAAAAGCATTTGACAATATTCAGCATCCATTCATGTTAAAAGTCTTGGAAAGATCAGAAATTCAAGACACATACCTAAACATAGTAAAAGTAATATACAGCAAACCAATAGCCAACATCAAACTAAATGGAGAGAAACTTGAAGCAATCCCATGAAAATTTGGGACCAGACAAGACAGCCCACTCTTTCCCTATCTATTCAATATAGTGCTTGTAGCTAGAGCAATTAGACAACAAACGGAGGTGAAAGGGATAGAAATTGGAAAGGAAGATGTCAAAATATCACTATTTGCAGATGATATGATCATATACTTAAGTGACCCCCCTCCCCCAAATTCCACTAGAGAACTCCTAAACCCGATAAACAACTTTAGCAAAGTGGCTGGATATAAAATTAACTCAAACAAATCAGTAGCCTTCCTATAATCAAAGGATAAAGAGGCTGAGAAAGAAATTAGGGAAATGGCACCCTTCACAATAGTCATAAATAATATTACATACCTTGGTGTGACTCTAACCAAGCAAGTGAAAGATCTGTATAACAAGAACTTCAAGCCTCTGAAGAAAGAAATGGAAAAAGATCCCAGAAGACAGAAAGATTTCCTATGCTCATAGATTGGCAGGATTAATATAGTAAAAGTGGCCATCTTATGGAGAGCAATCTACTGCATCAATGCAATCCCCATCAAGATTCCAAATCAATTCTTCATAGAGCTAGAAAGAGCAATCTGCAAATTCATTTGGAACAACAACAACAACAAACAGGATAGGGAAAACTATTCTCCACAACAAAAGATCTTCTGAGGGAGTCACCATCCCTGACCTCAAGCTCTACTACAGAGCAGTATGATATTGGTATAGAAACAGGCAGGAAGATTTAATATAGTACTTGAAGTTCTTCAATAGAATTGAAGACCTAGAAATGAACCCACACACCTACAGTCACTTGATATTTGACAAACTAAAACCATCCAGTGGAAAAAAGACAGCATTTTAAACAAGTGGTGCTGGATCAACTGGTGGTCAGCATGAAGAAAAATGCAAATTGACCCATTCTTATCTCCTTGTACAAAGCTCAAGTCCAAGTGGATTAACAACCTCCACATAAAACCAGATACACTGAAGTTTATAGAGGAGAAAGTGGGGAAAAGCCTTGAACACATGGGCACAGGGGAAAATTTTCTGAACAGAACACCAATGGCTAAGATGAAAAATTCAGGGGACAGCAGATGCTGGTGAGGATGTGGCGAAAGAGGAACACTCCTCCTTTGCTGGTGGGATTGCAAGCTGGTACAACCACTCTGGAAATCAGTTTGGTGGTTCCTCTAAAAATTAGACATAGTACTACCTGAGGATCCAGCTATACCACTCCTGGGCATATACCTAGAAGATGCTCCAACATGTAATAAGGACACATGTTCCACTATGTTCATAGCAGCCTTATTTATAGTAGCCAGAAGCTGGAAAGAAACCAGATGTTCTTCAACAGAGGAATGGATACAGAAAATGTGGTATATTTACACAATGAAGTACTACTCAGCTATTAAAAGCAATGAAGTCATGAAATTCTTAGGCAAAAACATGAAACTAGAAAATATCCTGAGTAAGGTAACCCAATCACAAAAGAACATGCATGTTATGCACTCACTGATAAGTGTATATTAACCAAAAAGCTCAGCATAAAAAAGATACCATTTACAGACTACATGAAGCTCAAGAAGAAGGAAGACCAAAGTGTGGGTGCTTCAGTTTTTCTGAGAAAGGGAACAAAATACTCATAGGAGCAATTATGGAGATAAAGTGTGGGGCAGAGAGTGAAGGAAGAGACTGTCTTATCTGGGGATTCATCCTATAAACAGTCAGCAAACCCTGACACTATTGTGGATGCTAAGAAGTGCTTGCCGAAAGGAGCATGATATGGCTGTCTTCTGAGAGGCCCTGCCAGAGCCTTACAGATACAGAGGTAGATGCTAGCAGCCAACAATTGGACTGAGTGCAGGGTCCGCAATGGAGGAATTAGAGAAAGGACTAACGGAACTGAAGGGGTTTTCAACCCCATAGGAAGAACAAAAATATCAACCAACCAAATTCCCCAGAGCTCCCAGGGATTAAGCCATCAACCAAGGGGCTCCAGCTGCATTTGTAGCAGAGGATGGCCTCGTTAGGCATCAAGGGGAGGAAAGGTCCTTGGTCCTATGAAGGCTCGATAGATGCCCCAGCATAGGGAAATTGAGGGAGGGTAGGTGGGAGTGTGTTGGGTGGAGAAACATCCTCATAGAAGCAGGGGAGGGAAGATGGGTTAGGGATTTTCTGGGAGGGGGGAAACTGGGAAAGGGTATAGCATTTGAAATATAAATAAAGAATATATTCAATTTAAAAAAAAAGAAAAAATAGCTGGCAGGCATGGAACAAAATGGCTACAGCTATCAGAGGTGGGGTGATGGGGAAGGCTTAAAAAATACTGAAGGATACAAACACAGTATGGTTGAACAACTAAGTCAAGTCAGAATCAATTTGATTTTTCAACCAAAGGCAACATAATGACATGGAGGGATCTTTCCGTAGAACAGACACAGGATCAGTTTAGTCTCCCTAGAGAACGCAGGCTGGCTTCAAAATCCCTGTGGACTACTCAGTGTTCTTCCTCGTCTTTTCAAGCACTAGGGTGACATGTGCACACCACGTGGTGGAAGGCTACTCTAAGAGCTGCAATTTCAAGGTAGCGGGTGCTTGGGGCCAAGGCGGTGTCACCTTGACACCAAAGGATGTTATCTGCAGACCCTATCATGCAGACTACATTTGGGGGACCCCCATTAGCATTAGAATACAAGAAGTTACAGATCTCCTCTATGCTTTCTGAGACAGGGTCTCTCAGTGAGCCTGGAGTTTACTGGTTTAGCTAGGCTGGTAGTTGCAACTCTGAGAGATCTTTCAGTTCTCTCCAGGACACCAAAGGATGGAATTAACAGAAGATAAGGTTTTAATAATGAGTGTGAGATGGGTTTAGTGACAGAAAACACACATTCAAGGGGTAGAATCCCCCAGTTTTGAGGTTGAATGATGAATTGAGTGAAGGCTGAACTAAGAGAAGACTCGATGAGCTGAGGCCATCACACCGCGTTCTTAGGGACATCAGATAACCATATGGAAACGCACAGCTCAGGAGCGTGAGTACAGATGCAGATTCTAGAAGGCAGTCCACATTCTACCTGGCTTCTCTGCCCAGCAGCACACGGCTCCCCATCTCACCTGGTCCTACCCACTCCATCCTCAAGGGTCAGTGTACAGAACATTAGTCCAAAGCTACTCCTGAGTCACTGTCCTGACTCTGCGCCAGGGCTGCTCTTCCAAGTCAAGGACGCGGGGAGGGGGGGAGGGGGAGGGGGGAGGGCAGGGGGGGGAGGCCGGAGTGGCATTGTCACATTCTCAGCTGGAAACCCCTTGGCTTTGGCTTCTGTGATTCACAAAATTCACCGGCCAAGGAGGCCAGGGAGATATCTGGCTCAGTGGATAAAATGCTTGCCGGGCAATCGTGAGGAACTGAATTTGGACCCCCAGGTGTGCCAACCTGTAAATGCAACACTGTAAATGCAACACTGTAAATGCAACACTGTAAATGCAACACTGGGAGGCAGAACTGAAAGATCTCTCGGGGTTGCAACTACCAGCCTAGCTAAACCAGTGAACAGTGAACTCACTGAGAGACCCTGTTTCAAAAAGCATAGAGGAGATCTGTAACTGCTTGCATTCTAATGCTAATGGGGTCCCCCAAATTTAGTCTGCACGATAGGGTCTGCCGATAACTTCTGGGAACCCGCCCCCAATTCATTCTGATTGGTAAATAAAGATGCCAGCAACCAATAGCTGGGGAGGAGAGAGAGAGGCGGGGTTTTAGGGACCTTGAGGAGGAGAAGGAAAGGAGAGAGGTGTGAACAGGAGAGAGGAGCCGAGCCACTATGTAAGGGGGCCGAGAGCACGAGGTCCAGAGGGCTCCTCGGCTGGCTCAGGAGCAGCCGGATTATCAGTGGGAGGAAGATTCTAGCAACTTGGCTAGGCAATCGCCAAGCTACTGTGCTGCTTAAGGCAAATTACATATAAAGTGTCTGTCTTCTATTTGGGAACACACACCATTAAGACAGGAAGCAACCCCGTGCTAGGATTTAGTTATTAAAAATTATTTTAACAGGGAGCCACTCAGAAAGATACCCTACATCGATCTATCAATCTGTGGCCTCTATGTACACACACACACACACACACACACACACTCACACACACACACACACACACACACTCACACACACACACACACACACACAAAGCACAAACCTTGGACTTTCTTTTGTTTCTGTCAACATGGTCTGGACTGTCTCTTAGCCATTTTGCAGCCCATGCAATGCCCTTCATAGAGACTTGAATATGCCTTGTCTGGTGTACCTTACCTTCAGGGCTCACCCATGGGTGGGCAGAAGACACCTTTGTCCTATCTGGAAAAGCAGGCCCCGTGCAAGGCACACACGGTGCATGGCATCTCTAAGCTGTCACCTGTACTAAGTATTGGTTTAAGCCCAGTTTAAGCCCTGATCTCCTCCGTATCTCATTTGTCCTCGTAGCTATTCCCCAGCGATCAGACTTCAATGACATAAAGAGCGTTGTTGAAAACTAGAAGCAGGTATTCTTCACTTTAGACATGTTGTACTGAAAGTATATTGACGGCGGAGTAACAACAGACCTAGGAAAAGTGCTATCCAGTGATTTGTTAGATTAAGACTGGGCCTCCAGGATGTGGTGCCCAGGAAGTTGCTGCACACTTTAAAATGTAGGACCCCATGGGGATGGGGGGACGACTAATAGTTATTTGGAGGGTGTGCCCCAGAAGGGATTGTTAGGATCCCAAGTTCTTCCTTCCCACCTCTTGTCTGTCTGTAAGGCAAAGATTCATGGACTCCAGTGGATGAACACATCTAAAGTAAACCTTCTTTTCTGAGTTGATGGTTTTGCAGTGGTAACAGGATTTTGGCCAACATGAATGGTAAAGACTATGATCTCCATCCTCCCCAGTGACAGCTTCACGGCCGCACTGCCTCAGCCTGTTAGAGGTGTTTACAAGGAACAAGGAATCCTTTGTCAGCCAAGGCTGCATTCAGAAACAGATACGTGATCATCAGATACATGGCAGGTGAAATTTTGCAGGTTAGCTGAGAAATTAAGAAAATGGCAGGGCTGGAGAGATGGCTCAGCGCTTAAGAGCACTGACTGCTCTTCCGAAGGTCCTGAGTTCCAATCCCAGCAACCACATGGTGGCTCACAACCATCCATAATGAGATCCTGTGCCTTCTTCTGGTGTGTCTGAAGACAGCTACAGTGCACTCACATATAATAAATAAATAAAATATTAAAAAAAACAAAACAAAAGAAAATGGCAGTTATACACCCAAGTGAGCTCACATAAGGCTTGTAATCAGCCTTGCAAGAACGAAGATATTCTAAGGACACCTGTATCTTCCTCCCTAGGGCTATTAGATTGCTGAAACAATGTCCCCCCCCAAAAAACAGATTTCCCCCACTAGTCTTTGTCTTAGGAAAGGAACAGACTGAGACCCTGATGCCAACCAGAGAGTGAGCTTGTCTCCAGAAAGAGACTTCATAGAGTTCTGACATTGTCAGCCCAAGAGAGAGGACCCTAGAGACTGGGGATTAGCAGGAGCACATCCCACTGGAACCCATAGTTATTCCTTTGTCCTTCCCTGTATTCAAACACTAGACTCGTGTCCAAATCCCAAAGATGGACGTGTGTAGGGCGGGGGGAGGCTGAACCTCTTGGTCCTCTTCCTCGTGTATTGCCACATTGAATAAATCTCCCTTTTCTGCTTTTCACTATTACTTTTCCTTTTAATTGGCTTGCTGAGGATGGGTGGCCAAGCCTGACTTCCTAAGGCTTCCAGAACCTAGGCTCTGATCCTAATAACTGTAAGAACAAGCTGATGTAAATTACTGAGAAAAAAATGCTTCCTGTCTTGAAAATTTTTTAGGCAGTAGCAATCTTCTCTCCCACAGAGGCCTTGACCTCATGTGTGGTCAGAGCAACCAGAGAGGAGCTGATTCAGAAGAAATTTTCTTTGAAATAGGAGAGACAGAAAAGGAGTATCGGGATGCAAATCTTCAAAGATTCATGGGCAGAAGCACACTGACAGTGTTATTGGCCAAATGCTGCCTACCTGCCTGCTGCCTGCTGCCTGCTGCCTGCTGCCTGCTGCCTGCTGCCTGCCTGCCTGCCTGCTGCCTGCCTGCTGCCTGCCTGCTGCCTGCTGCCTGCCTGCCTGCCTGCCTGCCTGCCTGCCTGCTTGCTTGCAGATACTCAGGACACATATTGGCAATGAACAGAGCAGAGAAAAATGTTTGTGTAAGTCACATAGATTCCCACATCAGTCTATCTATCTGTCTGTGAATATATTTGTATATATGTACACACACACACACACACACACACATTCTATTACTTGTGTCAAGAAGAATGGATTAAGAACCTGGGCAAGGCTTTCAATTAATCACAAGATCACATCTGCAATCCCGTACTCCAAAGGCTCGGGCAGACAGCCATTCAGTGGTGCAAAGCAAGAACCTGTCTTAGGAAACAACACTAGCTTTTAGTTGTTTTTCTTAGAAGCCAGGGAATTTAAAACCTTTTATTTATTTATATAATAACCTGTAAAGTTACTGTTCCTATCCTGAATTAGCTAATTTAGAAATTATTAGTTATCTGCCTCAAGATAATGGACAGCTTACTGTAAAAACAACATTTTCTTTCCTTTTTTTCTTTTTTCATTTTAAAGCTATTAGGAGGGTGGCTAAGAGAGGCACCAAGTGCTTCTTTAATAAATTACATTCCCCTAGGAGACAGTGAAGAGTGGACGCAGCATTACATTAAAGATAATGGCTTTCTTCTTTCTCACTTTCATTGTGTCTAAATAAAAAGAATGGATGTGCAGTAAATGCTTTCTTCGGGAGCTAGGAAAATTCCACGACGGAAACTGAATGTAAAAGTTGAAGTTATGTACCATTCATTTGTTCTTCTTACCAAAGAGAAACGGAGCATCGGGTTAACGGCGAGTATGTATAAAACGCGCTGTTTTAGTTGTCTCTCCTTTTTAATTTAGAAAGCACTTAAAAAGGAAATTAAACATTTCAGAACCCTTTTTAGACGTTCACACCAAACCGAGAGGAAGATACAGTTCTTTCCCACATGCTCCCGGTGGCTCCCTTAGCCTCCCTTACCATCTCTCACTTCCAACATAGCAACACATTTGATTTGTATGAAGAACCTACATTAGCACATCAAGGTCACCAAAGCCCATGGCTCACATCTGGGTCCCTCTGAGGATGCTGAGAAATGTGTGCTGCATTCCACAACTGTACAATCACGCCCCGAAGATCCTCTGTGCCCTGCCGACCCATCCTTGTTTTCACCTGACTTAGTTTTTTTTCTTAATTATTCTCCCAACTTGGTCAACATTTCCTAGCACTGGAATTGCACAGTCTTTTTGAGTTCGTTTCTCTTACCATAGCATGCATTATCTTTTTCAAGAGGCGTTGGAAAATCCCTCACGCCCTCAGAGCTGGTATGGCGGCGTGGGGGCGGGGGGGGGGGGGGCGGGATTGTGCACCGCCGCCTGGGTGGGGGGACCCATCCTACCTGGCTGGGCAAGTCGCTTAGCACAAAAGGCTTACTAAGTCTTGATTTCTCATCTGCTAAGGGAGGATCACAGTAGTTAGTTCCTATCACACAAACTCGGCTATGTTGCTGTGAGGATCAGGTTTTTCTAGAAAAGGAAGGAAATTATACCTCAGAGGGCTGTGGGGATTAAATGCGCAGTAGGTGCGGAGAACTGAGCATCACGTGGGATCATCTAGTCCCTGAGCCTTACGATACGGCTTTTACTGTAATGCGCAAGCCAAGAGGTTTCCAGTTGACCACCTGAAGTCTACACCCTTATTCTGAACCTTGCTCTGGGCATGATTTCTGCAAAGTGAATCCATAGCATGCTGTTTTCTTCTTAAACCAGTCAAAGAGAGGTCCAGGGGATCAGAAGTTGGGATGGTTGGGGTCCTTCTGTTTCTTCCATGCCCATCTACAGTTCCCTTATTTCCACATTTACCTGTGAAGGCCAAGAAACCTCTTGACAAACGGCTGGGCAACTGATGGCTCTAGAATGACTGATTTCCCTTAACTTCACTCTGATCCTCCTCATTTTTTGCAAGGGAACTCTTAAATTATCCTTGAAGGTAATATTTAGGGTTTCTCTTGTCCTGTCAAGAGAATGTATAATCTTCAACCTTCACATTAACTCACATTTTTATTTGTGTATAATTCAGCACATCAGGAGTCCAGAATCATAAGCAACTTTATAAAACCTTACAGATGTGTTACTTAACAACTTTCTGCATCCAACACTGGTCAGGATTTATTAAAATCGACTTTCTGGCTCTTTTTTTTTTTCAGTGAAAAAAAGCTTAATTAGTCAATCTGAAAATTATACCTCTGATTAAAAGATGAAGACTGTAAGAAAGGCCACAGGGCTGTGCAGATGGCCCAGGAAGCAAACTCAGAGCCTCACCATGTAAACATGAGGTTCTGTCAACATGCACCCCTAATCCCAGTGCTGGGGGTCAGAGAAAAGGGAGGGTGTTCAGGGCCGTTCTTGTCTCATGAATCTGAGTAGGTGAGTTTGTAGAGAACCGGACTGGAGAAAGCCACTCACCACCAACCTCTGGCCTCCAAGCATATGCGCACACATTTATGTGCACCTGCACACACATATGAACCCATACACAAGAAAGGATGGTCAATATTTCCTCATGTCTTATATAACAAAAATGCAGCAGCAACAACATCTGTAGGCAATGTTTATTGTGGGAGGCCAAAGGCAATACTTAGCTTCTCGTGTGTGTATTACACAATCTACCCAAAATTCACATTTACAGTTGTATAAGTAATCAACGATAACATGTTTTGTTAGGTTTTTTTTTTTTGCACTACTATAATTTATAAAAATGGGCCACCTCAGTGTTTATTTGAAAAACCAAGAAAAAGAAGAAGAAGAAGAAGAAGAAGAAGAAGAAGAAGAAGAAGAGGAGGAGGAGGAGGAGGAGGAGGAGGAGGAGGAGGAGGAGGAGGAGGAGGAGGGAGAGGAGGGAGAGGAGGAAGAGAAGAGGAGGTGGAAGATGAAGAGAAGGAGGAGGAGGAAGAGGAGGAGGAAGAAGAAGAGGAGGAAGAGGAGGAGGGAGAAGAGGAGGAGGAAGAGGAGGAGGGAGAGTAATAGAAAGCTGAATGTGGAGCTTGTTTTGGTGAGGCTGCTGTAAGGCTGTCAGGGCGTGTGCTCTCTGAAGCACACTCTGCAATAAAGTCACCTACCTCAGGCTTCGGCCAAACTCCAGTCGACATTTGGTTTGGTACACCATGAAGATTCTAGATGTTTCCAGAGCTGTTTCTACAAATTCCTTCCTTTGATTGCTTTAAAGTAATATTCTCCATGTTTATAGTACTCTGTAAAAAAAAATGTTTTAAGTATAGTTAAGCATCCCTACATAGTAATTTAAGTAAATAAAGTGCTGTGTGTCAACCAAAATACACTTCAAAACTAGAATGGTTTTGAAAATTGACATAAAATGGGATAGTAAGGGCTAGAGAGATGGCTTTAATGATCAAGATTGCTCAGTACGCTTTACAGGGGACCTGAGTTCAGTTCCTCACACCTGTGTGGCAGCAATCAGCCACATATAACTCCAGTTCCAGGGGATCCAGCAGCCTCTTCTGGCCTCCATGAGTGCTGCAGGAACATAGTGCCAGATATACACGCAAACACTCATATGTGTAGAATGTTAAAAAAAAAATCTAAGGGTTTTTTTGTTGTTTGCTTGTTTGTTTGTTTGTTTTTTGTTTTTTTCGAGACAGGGTTTCTCTGTGTAGCTCTGGCTGTCCTGGAACTCACTCTGTAGACCAGGCTGGCCTCAAACTCAGAGATCCATCTGCCTCTGCCTCTCAAGTACTGGGATTACAGGTGTGCGCCACCACTGCCCGGCTCCCAAGTTTTTTAAATGTGAGAAAAGCCTTAAATACTAAGAATGTTTTACAACACTGATGTTTAATGAGATTAGCACTGGTAAGACTGGAAGATTTGCTTAATGAAAACTAATGGTACTATATCAAGGCAAAATACCGTGCTACATTGGTACATTTTACAAATTAGTTAAAGCAAGACTGAGCCAGACCTGGCATAGGGCTACATCACCCTATGTATTATACAGTGAGTTCAAGGCTGGCCTGGGATCACAAAACCTGGGACACTGAGGGAAACCCTATCTTAAAACAAAACATTCAAAAAGAGATTACAGAGAGTTCAGGGATAGAGGGCTCACTGGGCATGCCCAGACCTTAATATTTAGTTGAGAGATACAAATATATACCAATGACATGGAGCAGTGTTCTAAAATATTATTGTAATCAGGATAAATCAAGGTAATTAATTTATGTTTTACCTGACATGTTAACATGTATTCTCGAAGCAATTTTCTTTGTTTAAAATATATATTTATTAGCTCTGAGAGTTGCATGCATTTATTTTGATCATATTCATTGTCTTCCCCCTTCTCCTCTCAGATTGACCTGCCAATTCTGTACCCACACAATGTTCTGTTCTCATTTAACAAGACAGAACATGGAGTCCTGTTAGTATGTGCCTTCTAGGGCATGCTCTCTGATCGGTTTCCCATTGTGCTAAGTATTCGCTATGACCACTAAGTTACACAATGCAGTTTTCTTGAACTTAGTCCTCCTGATGAACTGACATTTTCATTATCTCTTGACCAGTAACAATTGAAATAACACAATATGGCTTCCTTGGCTCCACACAGTTCTCTTAAGCTTAGGATCTGGGATTTCAGACCATGTGTTGTACTAGTGGGGAATAAATTACAAAATTGTATTTATGAAGGCTAGCTATCCAAGCAAAATGATTAAAAAATAAATTAGCATACTTAATGAGAATCCTAAATTTGCCAAGTCCAAGAAAAGTCTTCTTCTGCAAGTGTGTTCTTACCACAGTATAGTGACTGTTTCTATAAGGGTCCACACATCTTGAAAGGTGTACTGCATCCCCTATTCCACTGGAAAAAACCTTGAATTTTTAAAATTGTATGTATTTTTTTCTGGTTGTTTATCTGTTCCTTGTTTTTTTGTAGTGCAAACACTATGTGAGTGACGCTTCTTCAGCCGGGATGCTTTTAACTGAAACATCAGCATCAGCATCAGAAAAAGTTATTAAATGTTCTCCTTCCGTCATTTTCCAAGGTGGTCCTCACAAGAGCCCAAGATCTACAACTTAGCCACACCAGGAGATCAGCTAAGGAAGTACACGAAACCAACAATGCAATTTTCTTACTAGGCCATAACTTTTATACAAAGTGATTGGAATTTTTTTCTAAGATATTTAAATGTATAAAAAATATACCAGAAATTAGGTGGTGTATTACCGAGTGTCCAGCTCTGCTGGAAAAACAAACATAGACAATCGTTTATTTTGAAATATCCTAGGACATTGAAAAATTATACAATTGACAATGATATAATGTCTCTGTGGTTTTAGCATCCTTGCTTCAGTGAAAATGTAACCCACACGGAGTCCATCACCTGTGGTGAAGACTCTAACCCCGAGCGTGTGGTTTCCAACCCACACACCTTTGGCCTTTGTATGTCTTTGCAGCCATCCTTCCCAGACACCGACAGGGTGCCAGATAAAGGGCACAGTCCTTACTGTACTCTGAAAATGCTGTGCTCCGTTTTTGTGCCTTTGTGCCTTCCCCTGGAAAATGCTCGTCTTTCCTCTATAACTGGTATAAGGCCCATCCTTTCTGAACTCTGGCTTTTCCTAGGAACATATTTCTCTGGTCTTTTTTTTCTGTATTCTCATACTAATCTTGCAAATTCTTTTGTTTTCAAACCTTGTACTAGTATCTTCCTAACTCTTTCTTGCTAAATAAAAATATTTTTTAAAGAAAGAGTGATATATTTGTTTTCTACTTGCTTGGCCAATGCTTAGCAGATGAATAGATGGATGGGTGGGAGGATGGGTGGGGGGATGGATGGGTGGGTGGATGGATGGATGTAAGAATTAAACGTGTAAAATAGGCACCAATATTCCAACATTTCTTAATTTGTTCTTAGCTCCCCTCCTTTGTAAATACTTTTGCCAAACATTATTTTTTATAATAATAAGATATAGTAAAACACCCAAATGTTTTCCCACTGACAGGCTTATCAAGCAGTGAGGACAACAGAGATCACTGTGTGTGTACTAGGAATACACTGCACCCTAACAAACAGTGACTCCCATGCTCTAAGTTACGTGAGGCTACTGCACACTTTTTATGGATTATCTTGTGAGCAGTTTTCTCCCTCAAGTTACACTTAAAGACCCTGCAAAGGAAGGTCATGCCTTAATGCTTTCTTTAATCAATACTCTGTTAAGGTGATTAATTAAGCATCTGTACTTGGAATAACGACATCACCATAGGAAAGTGAGGGCAAGAAAGTCCTGTGGAGTCATCTGCTGCTGATGACTTGTATATTCTCAGCCCGGGGAGCGACACTGTGAGAGGCCATGGAAGGCCATTGGTGAGGGTGTAGCCTCAGTTGCAGATAACATCCCAGGACTGAAGGGGTCATGCAAAGGATTTGAGGCTTGGCACCATGAAGAGAGCCTGTGAGAGGCTATCGGTGAAGCCCAGTTGCAGCAGAAGGTTCCATTGTATTGGAGATGCCAGTACCATGGGATGATCACCAAGAACAGTAGCAACAGTGGAATGGATCAACCTGAGCTTAGAGTGCTATAGAGGACAGAGCTGGAGAAGTGACACCAGCCCTTTGGAGGAGCCCAGAAGATCACATGTGGATCCCAGACCTTCAAACAAGAAGCTGTAGCATTGAAGTTGCCTTGGAGGTGCCAAGAATTTCGAGATGCCAGAGTTGTGGGCTATCTGCTGAGGAACGCTGCTAACAGGCAGTGGAAACAGCCCAGGAGAAAGAATTGTTGTAGTCAACAAAGATGAAGGAGTTAGAGATCTGAAGACCACTTTGACATCAGCCATGGAGAAACAGATTTTGGAGTTTGGAGTCTGTCCAGCTGGATTCCTGTCTTGCTTTGGGAATACAGTGTGTCCTCTCCCCCAAGATCCCCCATAGACTCACGTTTCAACAAGCTGCTTGGAAGTAAGTATTCTGCTAGCAGCCTTCAGATGAAGATGTAGAACTCTCAGCTCCTCCTGCCCTATGCCTACCTGGATGCTGCCATGTTCCCGCCTTGATGATAAAGGACTGAACCTCTGAACCTTTAAGCCAGCCTCAACTAAATGTTGTCCTTATAAGAGTTGCCTTGTTCATGGTATCTGTTCACAGCAGTAAAACCCTGACTAAGACACTGACTTCACTATCGCTATCAGGTTTCTCCTTGTGAACAGAACACTTCACAAACTTAGGTCCCATCTAGACCACTTACCACAAAACTTGAGGCTTTATAAATATCAAGACTTTGAGATGCCTTCCTTTAGTCCAGTGTGATGAGTGCCACGTGACTTCAGGGGTGGTGTGTGTGTGTGTACCTGAAGGGTCACAGTGGAACTGGGGTCCCCTGTGAGAGAAGCAGCTGAGTCATCTCTGCAGCTCTTTATCTGTTTTTTCAAGCTCAACAGGTTGACTTTGAAATTCAACATTTTAAAAGAATCTCATCAAGAATCCTTGTTTTAAGGATATTTGAAACAACGTGTTTTATGTTGCTATTGCATCTTTTTCATACCTGCAATTGAGACCACATACAGTGCCACCTAAAAAGGAAACCCATTTCATTTTTCACTGTAGTTCC
This sequence comes from Apodemus sylvaticus, assembly GCF_947179515.1. Taxonomy (NCBI): domain Eukaryota; kingdom Metazoa; phylum Chordata; class Mammalia; order Rodentia; family Muridae; genus Apodemus; species Apodemus sylvaticus. The sequence goes on along the minus strand of NC_067493.1, from coordinate 13,790,201 downwards.
TTTATATATAGAATATGTGGCTAAACCAATGTTAAAAGGTGGCTATTTAACATAAAAAAGGGAGACTGTGACTTTGAGAGGGAGCAATGGGGAAGCGTCACTCAAGAGGAAGGGGACATTATATCATCTTTTAACTTTTCAAAAACATAATAAAGCCCAAATGGTCTCTAGACACATTGTCCTTCTTAGTCTAGTCACTCCATACCAAAGCCGTGAGTGTAGGACAGTGCACTTTTATACTGCCAGAGAACTTCCTGTTCTTTGGTTATTTTACAAGTTATAGCCTTATAACTTTCAAAATATTTACTATAAGCAAATTATTAAACCAATATACAAATCAGAGAAAATTTAAATGTATTGCTCTTGATACAAAGACTCCTTTTTCCAAATTACCAAGTGCGAAAAAAGACTAGGAAAAGCCAAATGAGTGTATTACATAAACTAGGGTACCACTGGCCAATAATTAAAAAGTAAAAAGAGACATTATGCAGAAACTTCAGTCCATCTTCATTTGAATTTAATGTCATTTTTTAAGAGCCTCTTAGAAAAAATTATTTTTGAATAATTCAGTATTAGTCCACTTAAGCAAATGCATGTTTCTGCCAGAAAAATCAAAACAAAATTTCAAGGGAGAGGCAATTCAGAGAAAAATTTTTATTTATTCTTTCTAAAATAGCTCAAGTATAACTGTCACATAACTTAAAGAGATGCCTCAAAGGCTCTAGAGAGGGAAGAGTCCCCCAAATGTATCAAGACCAGTTTTTCCTTTGAGCAGAAGACGTCACATTCTTTCTGTTATCTGAAGAGCTGGTGCTTGTGTGCCCAGTGTCACTGTGACTGTTTGTGCGTTGGGGACAATGGGGTCTTTGCACTCTTATTTATGTCTTCTTCACATTTCTCCACAATAACCCCATTCAGAGAAACAAAGGCATATTTGTTTTCATCATTCTGTGTAAGCACACTATGAAAGGCAAGATAGCTGCCAGACAACTCTACACAAATTATTGGAATGCAGGGCTGAGCAGTGTTGAGGTAGATGTAAAACTCCAGCTAGGGCCTTGTGGAGGCCTGCAGTAAGGTCAACTGGTGACTGCAGACATTGCCACAGTGGAACACGACTCGAGTTGACGCTTCATCCTTAAGGTGTATTCGTTAACGGATTTGACATGATGACTAAAGTGTCTTAAAGAACTGGTGACTCAGAGGTGGGCACACAATGCCGCAGATGGGTAAGGCACAGAGGATGCTTAGCTGTCGAGATTATTCTACATGTATATGTTGTGTGTTTCCAGAGCCAGGTTCAGGAATGTCAGCGGGACAATCCCATTTGAACCACTCTTGCTCAGTAAGTGTGAAAAACTATCCCTTTATTTTTTTTTAAATAAAAGCTGTACTTATTTAATTCTACTAATTATGAAAATTAAAAACAAACTACCAAGCGAGGAAGGTTGGGTTTGGGTTCTGAAGCATGCCTTCTTATTGGAAGTGTCCTGTGGATCTGAGAATGGTGTCCATTACTCTGGTCACACTGGCTACACAATTAACATGACTCCTTGGCGAGGGAGGAAGGTTGGCTAGGGTTGGCATGGTCAGAGATGGCACCAAGTTTCTGATATTTAAGGAGCTTTAACTATTTTCATTTGGGCTGTGGCAATTCTAGATGTTCAGAATGAAAATTCAGCAGTATTTTCAGTGAACACACAACTGAAATATAGCCTGTTCTCCCGCTGTAAAGAGGGCACTGGAGGTACTCAGTGCTCATTAAGAGCACGGGCTTCAATTCCCAGCACCCGCTGTCCTCTTCTAGCCTCCAAGGGCACGGGCACACATGTGGTAAACGTGTGTGCAATGCAGGCCAAACACCTGTACACATACAACAAAAGTTAAAAACAAAAGTTTCTCCTAATGTTTGATGGCTGTCAATCCATCAGTACCTGTCATCGTGTGATTAGCCACCAACATCACAAACTTCCAGGCTTTTTTGCTGCTTTTTATGTATGTGGAACTGCACATTACACAGCACTGGTTTGTCAATAATGTAACTACCCACAAAGAGTCTCTCTTGGAGCTTCTCCCTATTATGTTTTGCTCTGGGTTAAACAATCGAATTCTATTTTGTTCCATGATAGAAAATTTTATTTTAGGTTTCAAAAATTATTTCAGCATGAAATAAATATTAGCAAGAGGACAAACACCACCAGGTCACACACACAAATAACATGGATGGCAAAGTCGTTGCAGATATGCTTGTGATAGTTCTTGATAAAATGGACAAGTTAATTTGAGGCAAGTCACTTCCCCGGTGCTTTTCCTTTAGCATTTTAGTGCCATGTTTAGCATTTAACAGAGGCATGGTCAAGGTTTACTGCATTAATTTGTGAGGTGCAGGAAGCTGGAAATTGTATGGGTTCTAGGAGACATGAGGTCAAGTCAGTTTCTCTTCAGATATAACACAAGCTTAGCTCAACCTCTGCGTCATGAGGATTTTTGAAAATCTATATAGCTTCCCTTTTTTTCTTCCTCAGACATACTGCCTCAACCTTTTCCTATTTCTGATCTCTTCTGAGTGACTTACAGTGCTGCCCATATTTTCTACTTGGCCCTTACATGAATGTAAAATGGCCCTGCTCAAATGACAATAGTGAGATGGGCTACGCAGATTCTCCTTGGGTGCCAGAGTAGCATGTCTTTGTAGAGTTAAGCAGGAGTCTGACTCCAGGAAAAATGAACAGGAGGATGAGAATGAGGATAATGATGTGATGATGATGATGAGGAGGAGGAGGAAGAGAAGGAGGAGGAGGAAGAGAAGGAGGAGGAGGAAGAGAAGGAGGAGGAAGAAGAGAAGGAGGAGGAAGAAGAGGAGGAGGAGGAAAAAGAGGAGGAGGAAGAGAAGGCAGAGGAGGAAGAGGAGGAGGAGGAAGAAGAGAAGGCAGAGGAGGAAGAAGAGAAGGAGGAAGAAGAGAAGGCAGAGGAGGAAGAGGAGGAGGAAGAGGAGGAGGAAGAGAAGGAGGAAGAAGAGAAGGAGGAGGAGGAAGAGAAGGAGGACGAGGAGGAGGAAGAGGAGGAAGAAGAGAAGGAGGAAGGGGAGGAGGAGGAAGAGAGGGAGGAGGAAGAGGAGGAAGAGGAGGAAGAGGAGGAAGAGAAGGAGGAAGGGGAGGAGGAGGAGGAAGAGAGGGAGGAGGAAGAGGAGGAAGAGGAGGAAGAGAAGGAGGAGGAAGAGGAGGAGGAAGAGGAGGAGGAAAAGGAAGAGGAGAAAGAGAAGGAGGAAGAGGTGGAAGAGGAGGAAGAAGAGAAGGGGGAAGGGGAGGAGGAGGAAGAGAGGGAGGAGGAAGAAGAGGAGGAAGAGGAGGAGGAAGAGGAGGAGGAAGAGGAGGAGGAAGAGGAGGAGGAAGAGGAGGAGGAAGAGGAGGAGGAGAGGAATATAGGGGCATACAAGATGAAGGCAGAGTTACCAGGCTTTTATTTGCCTACTGCGAATCACCCACTTTTTTCCATTCCTGACTCCACACCTGTGCATTTTCTACCTTAAAGTTTCTGCTCCATTAGCTCAGCTTTAAAGAGCATTAAAAAAAAAAAAAACAGCCTTATGCAGACACATGAGGGCTGATACATGGATAAACTCACAGAGGCTCTGACAACACACACACTATGCAGACACATAAAGGCTGATACATGGATAAACTCAGAGGCTGTGAGTACACACACCTTAGCTACAAAGTCAAAGCAGAAACAGCACTCATCTTAAAGGGAATAAGAGATAGTTTATTTGGGAGCCATTTTTAGTGACCACGACCCAGGAACAGACTTAGGTCGTCCCAAATTCCATGCTTCTACCTGGAAGCAGTTTTAGTTTTACAGAACAAAGAAAATCGTGAATGAAGACATTTAGAATACCTCGGTGGGAATACCACAAAGGCAACGATAGCAAGATGGGGCAGGCTTGCCCACTGGTCCGACGGCTGCCTTAGCTTTTAGGTTGGTAGAAGCTAGTACCTGCCAACAGATTTCTTCTTTTTTTTTTTTAATCTCTCATTGGATTTTAGTTCTGACACTAAGGTGGGTACGGAAGGTCAGTTGGGGTGTGTAAGGGACAGAAACTAGCCTAGGTAACACAATTAAACTCTGGACTTGCAACATTTCGATTTTGCCACAGTACCAAAATTCTAATCTGTCTCTGCAACATAGCTTTTATTTTTTTTTTCAGGAGTTTTTATCCACAACAGGTTCAAGCATAGAGAAAAAAAAAATCCCAGTAAAAACTAGGGATTAGAGAATACAAAGTTTCATTCTTAACCTAAAGGTATGTACAAGCCATAATACTGGGAAAGGTAAAATCACACTTTACCAATGGAGTATAAGCTACACTTCAGGGAAGGCCCCCATGCCCAGAAGTAATTGGCCAAGACAAAATGGAGTGTGTGAGTATGTGTGTGTGTTGTGTGCGTATATACACTAATACTGCTTATACTTTCTGCAATACAAGTTCATAGTTCTCATGATATATCTAAAATCAAAGCCCATGCACTAGGGCGAAGTACTACTGCCCATCTACTTAAAAATGGGTTTTGATCAGACACTGCCAACGTGGGAAAGAGGCGGGATTTTCCTCTGGCAGCTTTCCCCTCAACAAACCGTTCCGTGCAAAGCCACACCACAGAATGCAGAATAGCAACATCCTGACAGAAATAAAGGTTAAACTGAAACTAATCGCCTTAAAAGCCCGGAATATATGCTTTCCCGAGTCCTTAGACGTCATCAGCTGTCACGAATAGCCCTGAGTGGGTAAGGAGACAGGAGATCAGATCAGGCCGAGGGCTGGCACCGGCTGGGGACGAACTTAGAAAGAATGGCCAGACAGCAGCTCGAGACCACCTTGTTCATCGCTAACGTGCCAGAGATTTCCAGAAACGGAATTCACAGCCAGAAACCAACCCCTGCGGGTGGGAAGCAGCCAAACAAACAAAAACCTGCTAACAAACAAAAACCACTTTCCTTTGCGACTAGCGAGGCCTGCGAATGATCAAAGATGGAGAAACAACAACGCCCTCCTAATGCGCAAGCGCGCCCCGAGGCCCCGCCCCTCGCGTTCACGCCAAGACTAGGCGCGCGCAGCGGAAGTCAGAACCTCCAAGGCCCCTCCTTGCTCTTCCGCCACGAGGCCCTGAGTTCGCAGTCCGGTTCCGGTTGTAGCTCCGCCCTCTCAAGGGAACACGCCAGTAGGCTGGATATCCGGGAAGGGAGGCTAGCTGAGCGCGTACTTCCGGTGGCATCTCTTCCCCTGCTCCCTTGAGGCGCAGGCTCTGGCTCTCGGTGCGGGAGCGCCATCTGGCGCCGAGTGTTCCTCAGTCTGCGGAGGGGCGCGTTTCCTCCCTTCAGAACATTCCAGAGACTCCGCGGCCGGGGTAGGCTTTATGCACTCCGCCAGAAGGGCGGGACCTAAGACTCCTCCTCTGCCGAGTTCCCGCGCGGGAAGGGTTTTGCGGTTACTCTGAGCGGAAACGGTTGGAGTCCGGAAGGGGAACGGACCTCAAGCGGGAGGAAGCCGGCCCTTTTCCGTCTTCTCCTGCCCTCGTACCGCAGTTCCTGCCCCCTCTCGTTCTGCTTTTTGTTTCCTCACCTCTGGGCCGCTCTCTCTTGTACACGGTGCTTTGTTTCTTCACTCAGAGTGGACCCTCCATTCCTCCCTTTGCAGAGAGAAGGCTTTGCTACGTAGCCTTTCGTTAGCCTGTGTTGGAATAAGCGTTTGTTGCATTGCATCAGTTAAGGGGGTGCTGCGGAAACGAGCAGTGCTAGGGATGGAACATTAGAGAAATTAATAGATGTTTAAAACAAGACAGTCTGACCAGGCTCATCTCAGAACCTGCCACGTTTCCTTTAGATGAGGGAAAAACGAGTTTCCACCAAAGCTAGGCAGTGAACATAACTTTTCTCTTAAAGGATTCACGTTTGAAAGCCCAGATATAATAAATAATACACCTGCAGCCCTGTTAGCTATTGTTTCAGTTTTTGCATATCAAGATGCACAGTGCGAGTTAGCGAAATGTCCCTTAGGAGGGAAAGGGGGCAGCACTTGAAATGCAAATAAAGAATATATCTAATTTTAATGCTTTTGGATTCAGAAGGCTTTCAAGAGGCCTGTCCACTACAGCGCAGAACTGCGGTACAGAAGGGAGGCGAGGTGATTATGGCCCACAGCTGGAATAGTTTAGAGTTCAAGATTGCTTTTTCTGAGAGTGCTCTTTGCTGGTGTTTCTATATTGACACTGTGCCATGGGAGTAAACTTAAGTGCTAAAGCCATAAAGTTTGTACAGTCCCACATTAGGAAGACAAGTTCATATAAATATACTCTGTTGTAGAGGCTGCTGTAACACCAGGTGTACTAAATTTCCTAATTATGGTGTCATCTCTGTTCTTCAAGGTTTCTTGAAAACGAGTAACTCAAAAAAGGACAAAAATTACTTCAACAGATAGTTAAAATTTTACCCCCGGAAGGGCAACATTAAAAAAAAAAATCCCTTTCCTTTTGTAACTTTGTAGTTTCTTCTTTTCACTGAGTCACTGCATTGCCTCTTACCCCTACTATGTAATTTAAAATGTACACAGTGCTGGCTTTCGGTTTTTATTAGTGCAAAGAAGTCTTTGTATTCTGAGTTTGGCAGTGGCATTGACCCTAACCATCAGTAAAATGCCTTGCTCTCTGTAACCATTCCCTTTGTCCCCAGTAGAAATACAGATATTCTTAGATAGGCTGGTCGTGTTCATATCTAATGTTATTCCTAAAAGTGATTTCTTTTTAATGCTAAAAAGTTTACATTGTTTACTGACATGCGAGTGACTACTATAAAGATCGTATTACCTTTAATTACAAGTTAGTGTATCTAACTGTGAAGATAAGTGAAACAGTATTTTTATAATGACTCAGTAAGACTTCCATTACAAGGCACTAGAGAGATAGCTTGGTGGTTAAGTCTGCTCTCCAATGGTGCCAGGCATCCACATGGTACACAGACATGCATGCAGGCAAAAAATGCACACACGTAAAATAATAATAAAATAAAATTGGCTATTCTAACGCTATTGTTTTTACTTACTAAACATGGGAAAATTCAGAGTTCAGAGATCCCTTCCCCACCCTCTTCTCTCTCCCTCCTCGCCTGTCTTTCTTCCCTCCCTTCTTTCCTCACTAATCTGAAGGAGTCTCCATTTAAAGGGACAGAGGTAGGTAGCAGGGGAAGGCATGGTGCTTACCCTGTCTTCAAATTACTGGCAACAACTATTTATACTAATGAAACAAAAGCACATATCCTCCTTTTCCTTTTAAACCAGCCTTGTTGTAAAAAAGGAGCACAACTCATTAATACTAGTTGCTGTATTTTGAGAGCTTTGTTATATTTGTTGGTTAATATTTATTTATTGTGGCTATTAACATTGTCATTTATTCAAGGTAATTTTGTCAGTAGGAATTAGATGAGATGATACTGAAGTTTACTTTCAATATTGTTTGATGATAATTGCCACAAGAACCAGGACCTCTTCTTGAGGATTTCTTTGAAGTTTCTAGGCTAGGTGTGGTGGGGCACACCTGCTGTCTAAGCACCCAGGAGACATGCAGGGGATCATATTCCTAAAGCAGTTTTTAAAAGTAAGTTCTGTTATTAATTTCTTTGTGGTTCCATTTCTTTTAGTTAATGTCCCTTCAATTTTTTCTCATATATAAACGAATGTGTAATGAATATCTGTACAAGGAAGCATTTTTTTAAAAAGGAAAAAAAATGAAAAGATTATGAATACAAATGTTTTAATGATTCTTTCTGTGGTCAGTGGTCTGTGCAGCTGTTTAGATTTCCATCTTATGTGGCAGCACCTGTGTCTGTGTGAACCAGCTTTTATTTTTTTTTTCTCCTGAGATTTTCATCATTTTTCTGGTTACTTCTAGTGGACTTAGTAGACTTCACACTGTCTAATAATGTGTTTAGTGGTTCTCAGACTCTCTAGTCTTTTGTCTTGGTCCATTTTAAAATCTCATTGAAGTTGTCATTTCAAGCTGTTTTTGGAAATAAATTAGAATTAATACTGCTGAGTTCATCTTAATGGCTCATGTTCCCCTGTGGTGAATTAAATTTATTACTGTGATTTCAGAATGATTTTTCTTACTCATGATCAGTAGGAAGCTGTATGCTATGTTAGCGGATCTAATTGGATATATGAGTAAATTGAAGCTTTTTTTTTGTTTTGTTTTAGGGAGAGGTGGAGAGGCCAGCCTTGAACTTGTGATTCTGCTGTCTCTGCCTCTTGAATGCTGGGATTCCAGTCCTATTATCCCACCCACCCACCCCCACCCCCGGTAAGAACACTGAAGCAGATGGTACATTTTTCTGTTTGGTGATTATCACATTTTAAGATTTCCAAACTTTATATGGATAAAATCATCCCATGTATTTAATAAGATAGTAAAATGTCTCCCTCTGCCAGATTCAGCAGTGGCACTACAGGACAGCCATAGTCTGATCTCCATCGCTGTGACAAACATCACAGCAAGAGCAGCCCGGGGAGGAGAGGGTTTACTTATCTTACACTTTCCTGCCATTCCTGGAACCTTTATTACCTAGACCCATGTGTACATAACAGTTTAAACACTATAGGGGCTCTGGGGATGACTCAGCAGTCAAATTGCGAGGACTGGAATTTGGACCCTCAGCACCCACATAAAGGCGAGGTGGCAGGGTGACCCACCTGCAGCTCTCCCTGGGAAGGTGGAGAAAGGAATCTCAGAACAAGCAGTCTAGGGAGGCCAGCCAGTCAGTGAGCTCTGACTTTGACTGAGAGATCCTGCCTTACTGATCAAGGCAGAAGATTACCTATATCAAGATTGAGTTTCAAATAACGAACACACACACATACACACTCATACATGTGCTTATATACCAATAGAGGTGTGTATGCACACATGCACAGTACACATAATAAACATGGGAAACATATACAGCTCATCCTTACAGATGGGCAATTGGAATAGAATGAAAAGTTACCTATCTCAGAGAACCACTGGATAAATGACCTCAGGTATAAACTTAATGGGGACCCGAAAAGAAGAGAGAAAAAAGTAGGACTTAAAACTGCTGGAGCTTATACTTTGTCTATATCTGCAACTTATGCCTTAATGAAACTGCTAAAAACCAGTGAGAAGAGAATGATTTTCATTATAGCAACAGCAGTGTAAACTTTAAGAAAACCTTTGCAATATCTGTGAGTCACATTATAGTATTAAAGCTAGAAATAAGTCATCAACTTGCTTCTATTAACAGCAGTGCTTATAAGATATAACGACCTTCAAATTCCTTCATAGTTAGTGAAATTCTGTGGAAAATCATGAAAATTGTTTCAAATCAGCAAAAACCATTCCAGATTTAGCAGGACTTTAAATATCCAAAACATCAATTTTTTTGAGGAGAAAAGGAATGAAATTTTATAAGCTTTTGGACATTGAACCATATAATATTTTGCTTTGTTTCCATTGTAGCCCAGGTTTTCCCCAGCTCCAGAGTCTTCTGTCTCTGCCTACAGAATGTTGGGATGGTAGATACATATCAGCTTCTGGCTCAGAACCTTATTCTTCTAAAACTTTTTTAATTGGCCATTAAATACATGTTCTTTTTATGTGGTACAATATGGTTGGTTTTGTTTGTTTGTTTGTTTGTTTTTGAGACAAATTTCTCTCTGTAGCCTTGGATGTCCTAGAACTCATTATGCAGACTGGTCTAGCCTTGAACTCACAGAGTCCTGGGATTAAAGGCATGCATTACCACTGTTTGGCTTTGGCACTGTATTTTAAAACTACAATAGTTAAAATAATACTGAAACAGGAATAGGGCAGATATATAACATTTTGTATGTTTAGAAAACTTAACATTACAAAATAATTTGACAACTCAGTAATAATTAATCAATTCTGTTGTTAACTTCAGGCTCCAGTAGCTCTATGTGGGATGTGTTACTGAGTTTGTGACAAATGACCTAAGGATAGTCTGTATTCCTGTTCTTCACACAACTATATGCACTGCTCAATTTTACCTACAAGCAAGACATCACATCGAGGGCAACATTAGTTATTAACTTTAAATGTTTTCCATCTAATGCATCCTCAACTCAAGTTCATGAGTCTTGGCTTTTTAAGAAGTCAAATGGTCCTTAATATTAGAGTGCTGAAAGGCAAGATATTTTATAAAACACTAAAGGGAAAAGATTTCATAGACAAGAGGTGGTGTCTAAGAGAAGGTGGACTGGAAGTAGTTTCTTATTCAAATTTCCTGCAGAACCCCGGGTAGCAAACTCATAGCCAGTGTGGAAGGAAGGGGAGTGAGAATCAGTCTTGCAAATCAGGGGTCACTGTAGAGTGGCTCTTCTCTGTGTCCTGTCCTGCAAGTGGATCTGAACAGGTCATGACTGAGATAGCCCAGGGAAAACCCGCCCTGTCTTTTGAATCTACATAAACAGTGCCTGTTAAGCACATATGCTTTTTCTGTTTAAAATTTCTCAGGCTGGAAATGGCTGAGTGGTTAGAGCACTGGCTGCTTTTGCAGAGGACCCTGGTTCAGTTCCCAGCACCTACATGACAGCTCACAATATAGCTCCAGTGCCAGCGATCTGATGTCTTCCTCTAGTCAAGCTTCTTGCAGCTCTTGCAGTTTAGCTTTGCTAAACTGGGTGGCTTGGTGTGTTAGACATGCCCCTCCCCCACCACCACCAACAAAGCCCAGAGACCCTAAATACAGCCCCACATAATGAAATACGATCTTATGCTTGGTTATACTTTCGGTCTGCTAACAGTATCTACGTAGCTTTATAACTTTTTGACTAGCAGCCTGTTTTTACACAGAAAAAAAAAAACTTTTTATTTCTCTCGGAGGCTGGTCTCACCAGCATTGCACTAGGTCATGTATTCCTAGTGTATTCCTTGTGTTCCATGTTGCCTTTCAAACTTTTTCTAGTTTGGGTTTCTAAAAGCACGGAAGCCTGTAAAGTGGATGGCCCAAGTGACTCAGGAGGCTCTGCTGTGCGATTCCAGCAGATAGAGGAAGGCCCAGCAGGAGCTGGGAATGCAGTTCAGTGCAAGCTTACGGCTGCCTTAGCACTGCGGAGCCTGACTTTGGTCCCCAGCACACCCCTAAGAGAAGGGCACAAGCCAGCAAACAGGAAAACAAACCAGAATCCAAGCTGTTTTTAGTATTGCAGAGTTTGACACCTTTGCAAATAACATGGCCCTGGAGTGGGAACTGGACTGACAGACGTGTGAACTTGAATTTCTTACTACTTACTGTTTTCTTGTGCAAGTGTTTGCAAATAGAATTGTCCTACCTGTGGTTACTGTAGAAATACTTAATTCCCTGGGTGCCTGACTTTAGTATGTTTCTTTTTATCTCTTTGTCTTCTAAAACATTTTTTGAGTGACTTTAGATGTATATTACAAATTGGATTTTACAGACCTATGCTAAGCTACATTCCTGAAATTCATTATTGCCCTCTGCTAGTACATATAGTTTAATACCACAAAAAGCCATGAATAATTTTAGGCCATTCTTCATTTTAAGTCCTCTTAAATTAGTGGAGTTTTTTTTTTTTTTTTTTTTAAGAGCTCCTTGTTAATCCCTAGCAATCAAAGATGTATAAAATCATTGCACTGTAGAGCTTTTGGCGCAACACAGATGGTTTTATGGCCTTAGTCAGACAACTCCAAAGGTATCACCAGGTAGCAATAATTCTACCCCGGGGCTGTTATTGTACCTCACACTGTGACTAATTATACTGTCATATCTGTCTGCTTAAACCACAACCACATTTGAAAACTAACATTAATTCTCCTTCAGATTTCTCAGCCAGCCACACAGAAGTCTTTTCTTTTCAGTACTTTCTTACAGCACCTAAGTTCTTCAAACTGTACATATCCAAATATATGATCACATTTCCATTGTTACTTGAGGTTAATAGATTTAATGTTTTTTAATTTTGGACCTGATATAAGTCCCCCTCCTTTTTCACAGATCCTGAAGGCATGCGTGCTTTTATTTGAAAGGAAGATAAATTTTAATATTTAGTGATAGCCAATCAGAAGAAATCATTTGCCAACCTTCTTCTGATGGATCCCAGTTCTTTGTGATGCCTGATGAAATGTCTGAAATGCAAGAGGACCCCTATGGACTGAACATGCTTCTATTAGAGTTATACTCCACGTAGGAAGATGGTTGTGTCTATCTCCTTGAATATTTTCTGGAGTATTTCCCCCATATGTCCTCCTGCCAGCTCTCTCCAGATGTGGAACAGCTGCAGCGCCCATGGGTGGCCGCAGCGGCACAAGCCTTACTGGGCTAGCAGTGGCTCTCCTTGGCTCGGGGACAGAGCTGCAGTGCACTTGCGCGCGGCTAGAGTTTGTTCACACCCTTGGGGTAGCGCTTCCCATAGGCTAGGCCAGCACTTGGCTGCTGACACACCTCCCCAGCTCCTGTGCTTGAGAGTGCCCTGTCCACTTGACAGATGCTAAGGCCATCCGAGAGGTGGAAACCTCAATTAAGGAAAGGCCTCCATAAGACCAGAGCTGGAGGTAAGCCTGTAGGCTGCAGGGCATTTTCTTAATTAATGATTGATAGGGGGCAGCCCCGCCCATTGTAAGCAGTGCCATCCCTGGGCTGATGGCCCTGGGTGCTCTAAGAAAGCAGGCTGAGACTTGGGAGGCAGTGGTTAAAAGCACTGACTGCTCTTCTGGAGGTCATGAATTCAAATCCCAGCAACATGAGAAACAAATAATAAAGAACTTATGGGCAGGGCGAGCAGGGCCAGAGCGAGCCAACGAGCAGGGGTGGGGGGAGGATACGAAGGGATCCAGGGGAAAGAGCAGGCTGAGCACGCCATGAGGAGCAAGCCTGTAAGCAGCACGCCTCCACGGCCTCTGCATCAGCTCCTGCATCCAGGTTCCTACCTCACTTGAGTTCCCTTCCTGACTTCCTTTGATGATGAACTGTGATTGTAGAAACGCAGCTGAATAAAGCCTCTCTTCCCAAGTTGCTTTGGCCCTGGTGTTTCATCACACTAAATAGGAACCTTAACACTCCCTTTAGTTTTGCTTTTAAATTTTAAGACAGGTGGCCTGTTGACACTTAAAAGAAGCACCAAATGACTTTTCTCATGTTTTTGTCTTTGTCTCGAATATCTCTCTCCATTCCCGTGTGTGTACCGGGGACAGTTTTCCTCAGTAAAAGGACTCTGTATCCATGAACGCTTGAATTACCCAGAAATAGTCAGTTTCTTCTGAATTATTTAGTGTTTCCTACATACTTTCACTATTGCATGATTGTTAATTACACCCATTTCAACATGCACCCACCATTAAAGTCTGCCAGGTTAGGAATCCTAATCTATTTGCCTCTCTGCCAAGTTAAGTTGTAAATATTATCTGAGTTAGAAGAATATTTAATTAATTTTATGGGTATAAGCATTAAGTAAATTCATGTATTAAAAATGTGCAAATATTTTTACAATACTACCAACTATAAGTAATATATATATATATATGTATGTATGTATATGTATGTAATATATATAATTACAGGGAGTTTTCTAGCTACTGAGTTTGGAGTTGAGAGGAAAGAGAAAATAGCCAGGAAAAAAACAAGGTAAAATTAGTTTCAGCAGTTGCTGCTGGAGGAGGTAGGAAAGATACTAATAATGTTTTTCATTATAGCCTTTTTTTTTTTTTGTATAGCTTTGTTGTCTTTGGTGTTCCTTTTCATTTTATTTTATTTTTTTTTTAAGTTGTAGTTCCATAAAACATGTAACACATTTGGCGGTGAAAAGACTACACTGTTAAAATGGAAGGTAAATTTACCATGGGTCATTTGACCTTCAAAATAAATAGAACTGGAGTCAGGTTCCCTGGAACTGGATTTACTGATGGCTGTGAGTCACCTTGTGTTTGGTGGGAATTGTACATGGGTCCCCTGGAACAGCAGCCGGTGCTGTCCCTCTGAGCCATGCTCCAGGTCCGTATTACAGACCTACTCTGAAGTATGTCAGCTGTCCCTTCCTTTCTACTCTGAATAATGAACAATTTTTTTTCTATTCATTCTGGAAGTTCCCAATCAACACCCCCTTCTCTGGAAAACCTTTCCAGACTCAGTTCATCATTTTCTCCTTTGTGCTGTTAAAAGCACTCATATCTGTTAAAGAACAACGTCTGAGCATTTGTACTAACTCTTTGTCTCTGAATGCCAGAATCTTGGAGATGGCATTGTTTCCGGTGCTTGCGAAGACCCCTTTCATCCACCATTCTTCACGTAATGGAAAGCACGGCGTCCTACAGACCTCTAAGGTTGCCCTCTTGTGTGGGACCTGCTAGGTCACATCATGCCTTAGGGCCTGGTGGGTAGAACCATTTCACCATGTCCCCAGGCAGAAGACGCCACACTGCCAATAGGACATCTTTCATATAGCTGAGTAATATAGACTGGATAAAAAATAATACAGCTCAACAGAGGAATGGATACAGAAAATGTGGTACATTTACACAATGGAATATTGCTCAGCTATTAAAAACAATGACTTCATGAAATCCACAGGTAAACAGATGGAACTTGAAAATATCATCCTGAGTGAGGTAACCCAGTCACAAAAGAACACACATGGTATACACTCACTGATAAGTGGATATTAGCCATCCCATACAGTCACCAAACCCAGACACCATTGTGGATGCTGGGAAGTGCTTGCTGACAGGAGCCTGATATGGCTGTCTCCTGAGAGACTCTGCTAGAGCCTGACAAACACAGAGGTAAATGCTTGCAGCCAACCATTTGACTGAGTACAGGCTCCCCAATGGAGGAGTTGGAGAAGGAACCGAAGGAGCTGAGGGGGTTTGCAGCCCCATGGAGGTAGCAACAGTGCCAACTGGCCAGACCCCCCGCCCAGAGCTCCTGGAGACTGGACCACCAACCAGAGAAGACACATGGGAGGGACCCATTGGCTCCAGCCGCATGTGTGGCGGAGGATGGATTTGTTGGACATCAGTGGGAGGAGAGGCCCTTGCGCCTGAGGGTGTTCAGTGCCTCAGTGTAGGGGAATGCCAGGGAGGAAAGATGGTAGTGGGTGGGTGGGGGAGCACCCTCATAGAGGCAGGAGGAGGGGGGATGGAACAGGGGTTTCTGAAGGGGAAACCTAGAAAGGGGAAAACATTTGAAATGTAAATAAAATATCCAATAATTTAAAAAAAAAAGAATAAAGATGAGGAATCGGATTTGAAAAAAAATAATGTAGCATGAAAGACTCAAATTATATATAATGTGTCATGGTTTATGGTAAAAAATCATTAATGCTATCAGATAGAATCCTGTGAGGTCAGCTCTTCTGGAAGACATTTGTAAAAGTACTCTGTGTGATTTTGAATATCTTAATGCTTTAATAGTTGGTTTAAAGGCCCCAACCATCTGATGGCAGCTAGATAAACTGATGCTTAAAATACTCCCTAAGTTTTACTAGTCAATAAACACACCATCCAACATTTCCTTTAGAATTTCACATGGAAAAAAAAAAGGCCCTCTCAAGCTTTCTTTTACTGTTTCAACTTTACCACAATCCTGTTGGTGTGCAATCATTCTATATCTTTGCCATGGAAGTGGATTATTGATTAAATAATTTGCCTAAGATATTAAAATGTTCATAGCACAGTCCTTGGATTCAGAGTAAACTGAACCAAATCCAGCTACCTTAGTTTGTCACAGTAGTCATCATTACAAAGGTGGCAGCTGCTGCCCTAAAAAAAGAAAAGTTGCTTTAAAACCAGATCCCGTTTTAAAGGAAATTTTTTCTTAGTTATAAATATCGTGGTATAAAATACCAGTGGGTTTTTGCAATGTCACACTTTTTAAAACGTGAGACTTGAGAACTGTTTAACGCTTTTGGAAATTCTTATCTGAATAAAAAAAATGGAATTTACTGTATCACATAGTTCTACTAAAATAATGAGAATTATTGCTATCAAATGAGCGCTGGCATAGAAAGCCCCGAATGCATGCACACTGGGACAGCCAGCTGATCTCTGGTAAAAGAATGAAGGGAACTGAATGGAAAAGGAAAGCCTTCCTAACAGACGTCAGAAACACAGGACAGAGCAGAGTGACGGCTGCCAGGGGTGCAGACTACAGTGATGAAGTTTCAGTTTGGGAACACGAAGCTCTGGAGATGACAGTGGCGATAGAGCCACAGTACCTTGAACGCCGTCAGTGCTGCTGAACTGTACACTTATACATGGATCAACAGAATAGTTTACATCTTAGTCCAATGAATAATAAAATTATAAAAAAAACAGCTGGAAATGCCCTGGCAGGTTTATATATTAATGTAAAACTCTATGTTTTATGGATGCAGAAGCACGCAGCATAAGGCATTAATAAGTCTTTTGTGCTGAGAAGAGAACCACTGTGTAAGACAGAGCGATCCAAACCAGGGTTTTCTGTTATCGCAGAATCACTTCTTCTACACTACTCTGATTCATGGCTTTCTTTAAAAGCCCAAGGATGCCCCTGGGCCCCATGCATTTCCACAGCTATACAGCCCTTTTCTGGAGGCACTTGACATTCTTGACAAAAAAAAAAAAAAAAAAGATCTTAGAAAAGGTGGGGATGGTGAATCTCTCAACAAAAACATTAATGTGTTTCCAGTTCTCAGCCCTGAGTTGTGTGCAGCTGATGAATATTTCTCGAAATGCTGACATAGTTTGACAGCTGGAATAAGGTATCTTGATCCAACATGTTAGCTCAGAGAAAAGACCAGATGCTACATGGTCAAAGGACCATTGGTTTCATCTTCTCTACCGTGTTAATTCCTAACCAAACCAGGTGTTCAAAACTATGAAGTTGTTTTGATGTGGGGAACCATAGTTGGCTTAAGATCATGATGTGTGAATCCCAGCACCTGCACTAATTCCATAGGACTGCCCCCACATGCCAGCCCCCATTCTTCCTTAAGTAAAACCTTTCTAAAGTCAGTTCTTACTGATGACAAACTCCTGACAAACACACAGGATAGTGATGTGCAGTGTCAGTGACATTCTGCAAGTCCCTCAGCTTGGCCAGTTTTCCCAGCGCTTCATTCGTGTTCCTCAGAGTTAAAATCTCTAGGCCTAAAAGCTTTCTGCAATTATTACCACATGTATTCTGCGAATCCTTCCACATCATAGAGGCCAGATACCATGTATTTCTTTACCACTGCCTGCAGTCCTAACATCATCCAGAAAAGATTAGCTTCATTCTGAAGACTAAGAAACAAATACTCAAACTGGCAACAGTGTTTCATCAAGTTACTTCTTTTTGTCCTTAGGTTGTGATTGTTCACAGATCCTGATCATAGTTGGTTCTTAATTGTCTGTGAAGGATTCCAGCGTTCAGACTCCCTCTGTCTCCACTGATACTCTTCAGACTTTGACCATGCACAGGATATGGCTGAGAATCTCAAAATGCAGGTTGTGGTTTTCTATGCTTAAAATGGAGCCCGAGGTTCTGCATTTGTAACAGTCTCCCAGGTGCCGCCAAGCAGCAGGCCCTCAGACAACACTGTAGGAAGCCAGGTTCTAAAGCTGTGCTTCTCACGTGGTGTCCTCAAGCAGCACAAGGCTGTGAAGCACTTGAAGTGAACTCTTTCCTCAATTGCTTCAAGCATAAAATGGACACCAGATTTTGAAGTCTTAGCCCGAATTAAAAATATAAAATAGAATTTTCATATCGATTGCATGCTGAGATAATCATTTGAATGTATGGGCTTGCAAAAGCATACTATTAGAAGTTGTTTTACGTTACCCACACCAGGCTCAGTCTCCCCTTCTCTGCATCCTGCTCCTGGATCAGATGTGAGCTCTCGCCTACTGCTCCAGCGCCACACCTGCCTGCCTGCCACCATGCTTCCTGCCTCGATGATCATGAACTCACCCTCTGAAACTATAAGCAAGGCTCCACTTAAATGCTTTCTTTTATAAGTTGCTTTGGTCATGGTGCCTTGTCTTGGCAATTGAAAAGTAACTACGACAAATATGTTCAGTAATTGCATGAGTTGGTGTTTTAAAAATACACTTTGAAAAATAAACTTTGGAGAGTTTGCCACATGATTCTAGTTTGCTGTTCTGTTGTTATGATAAAGCACCAAAACCAAAAGCAACTTCTGAGGAAAGTTTTCATGTGGCTTATACTTCCACATCACAATCCATTACTGAGGGATGTAAGTTGGGCCAGGCATCCAAGGGAGGAGCCTAGAGGCAGGAACCACTGAGGAATGAATGATGCTTTCTGCCTGTTCTCCACGGCTTGCTCAGCTCTCTGAGACAGTGCAGGAGCACATGTCCAGGGAACGGTGCCATCAGTCAACAAGTGCCCACAGACATGACCACAGAGCAAGCTGATCTGGGCAATCCCTGAGTTGTGACTACCTCAAAACCACATCTAACTTCAGTTCCAGGGGATCTGACGCCTTTTTCTGGCTTCCACAGGCACTGCATGCACACGCTACACAGACAAACACACACAAACAATTAAAAGTAAAGCAGCATTATTACATTAACATTATTAGCAAGTTCATAGAATCACGCCAGGAAGTTTGGTGAGGTAGACCAGGCTTAGGTGGTTCCCAGCTCCTTGCCAGACTCCTGACTTGGAACACGTGCCATGCTTTTTAGGTAGATGAAATGTTCCTTAGCTTACGTAGGCCCAGAACAGAGTTCTGCATTCGAATGAGGCACCTAGAGAGGCAGAGAGAGGGCTTAGCCAATACGCTTCCCTTCCCAGACATTCCTCCCGCAGAAGGGACTCAATGTCGTGCCCACGCATCCACTCTCCGTCACGACAATAAACTGCTTAGAACCATGGACCGACTCTTTTCACCACGTTCCACCGTGGGGATCCGTGAAGAAGGCCCTCACCTACAGAGCCGAAGCCTAATCTCCAGTAGAAGGCCCCTCTGTGCTCCTAGACACAACCCCACAACCACCAGGAAGCCTGCATCTGCCAAGCTAAGGTCTCTCTGCTGGGACACGCTAGAGCTCCTCTCTTTCCCTGGCCCCAAGCTAGACGTCGCTCCCCAGTCCACAGCCCCGGAGGACTCCATTCTCTGCTTTTCTGCCACTCCCAGTGTGGCCCGGATGTCCATGGCCCAGCCTTGTCACAGGCCAGGGGATCCCCTAACCAGCTCCAGCTGCCCGTGTCTCAGACGGCGCTTTCCCATGCCCAGAGCGGTGCCTTGGGTTTCCCTACAGCCTTACACCTGCCTGGCGGTGGCAGTGGGGTGGGGTGGCAGTGGCATGGGATAAGCACGAACTCCCAGCCCCAGCGTTCTGCCTCCCCAAGCTACTGTGCCCAGTGGCAGAGCAGATGCGGGCCTACAACCCTACAAGCAAGTATCCACATTTGCGTAGCATCTCTGAAACCCTGGGTTCAGTGTCCAGTACTGTAAAAAACATAATTAACATGCTCAGTTACCATTCTTACATTCTGATAAAGATTTTGTGTTCAGTTTGTTCCAAAGGCATGACTGGCTCCTGTGGGTTGTGTTTTCCCTGCTGTGTGTGGTTTTTGTTGTGTCTGAGTTTCAGTGTTTCACGATGTGGCAAGGGCCCTGAGGTTCAGGCCTGCCATTGCCAAGTATCTGCCCACCTTGTCATTCAGACAAGAAGATCTACCTAATAAAGATTAGCTGAAGTCACATTTTATAATAATTTCTTATTAAATAATAGCTTCCTCTATTGGAATGTTACCTTGTGTATGAAGTAAAAGTGAAATGCTAATTTGGTAACTATTTACAATTCAAAATGCATTTGTTTGCATATGCTGCATGCAAATATTCCTGGCTTTAAGTGGGGGTCATTTATCCACAACTATAATTAAAGTTCCTTTGTTACCCACAGGCTATTCAATAATGTTTCCTAAATTAAAATGGCACCCTATCTGGAGAAGGTATGATAGGGAAGAGGGCATTTTTGTTTCTAATTCTCATTTCATGGCTGTCATCCCAACACAGCACTCTCTATATTCCGAGAAAAGTAATCTCTTTGATATCCCAGTGTAATCATATATCTTCAAAGAAAAATGATTCTGTTCATTTTCCAAGATCATACATGGCTGTGCGTTTGGGAACATCCTGTAACCAGGCTCCACACATGACAATCATTAATCTAATAATGACATTGAAACAAAACAAAATTAATTTCTTGCCCCGAGATATATGGAGATTATTAAAGAAGCAGGAAAATCTACTATCTGGACAGCTTCAGGCTCTATTGACCACAGAGACCTAATGCTTCGGTGATGTTCGTCCATTAATTAAAGTTCTTTTAGAGTGCATCTTATATTAATTGTGTATTTTATATTCATGCTGTGCTGTGCATATTACAGACTAGCTGTATTCAGGACTGTGTAGGGAAATTACAGATCTGTGCATAGTCTGCTTTCTTGTCCACAGTGAGATGGGTTTGAGTCAAACAGAACTGAAACAGAGCACTCAATTTGTCATCTCTGTTTGAGACTTTATCAAATATGTATCAGTGTCTTAGTCGGGGTTTCTATTCCTGCACAAACATCATGACCAAGAAGCAAGTTGGGGAGGAAAGGGTTTTTTCAGCTTACACTTCCACATTGCTGTTCATCACCAAAGGAAGTCAGGATTGGAACTCAAGCAGGTCAGGAAGCAGGAGCTGATGCAGAGGCCATGGAGGGATGTTTCTTACTGGCTTGCTTCCCCTGGCTTGCTCAGCCTGCTCTCTTATAGAACCCAAGAATACCAGCCCAGGGATGGCACCACCCACAAGGGGCCTTCCCCCCCTTGATCACTAATTGAGAAAATGCCCCACAGCTGGATCTCATGGAGGCATTTCCCCAGCTCTCTGTGATAACTCCAGGCTGTGTTAAGTTGCCACAAAACCAGCCAGTACAAATGGAATTAGCAGATTTGGGTTAAGCAAGAAACCCATATAGGGCATGGTGGTGCAGACCTGCAGTCCCAGCACTCAGGAGGCAGCAAGAGGAAGATGTCAAGTTCAAGACTGCCTGGGCTAACAACGGTAACAAACAAAATGCACCAAAAAACAACGAAAGCAAATGGCCTGACCTCCCATCAGCTGTGACACTAGTGGACAGAGAGTTTTTGCTTTAAGAGTTACGCTTTAGTTATGTATGCAGTTGATTGAAGCATTTATTATAGGAAGGCAGCTGGTTAGACTCAAGAGCTAAGGAAACTTAAGCAAAACTCAAGCAGCCCAGGCAGGAGTCTGTGCAGGAGTCACTCTGTGGTGAACAGTTGACGTTGACAGGAAAGAAAATCTTCAGTAGAACAGCCTGCAGGTTGCACACAGAGCTTCAGGGAAGTAGCCATCACCTACATGCGTGGACTTTTTAGTGATGCAGCTAGCAGTCTTTGAGTCGGTCATGTTACTGGAAGTGACCTCAGTCAAGCCTCAGGACATGACCCCAGTAGGCTGGCTGGCTCACTACGTTAGACTTGAGTGGGATCCCATCTTAGGTGTATTATCAGTGTGGTGTCTGGAATGAATGGATAAGCATTTATCTTTCCCCAGGTAAAGTCCTGCAAAACCTGCACATGGATCAAGTTCTCTCTAGTGGTCAAGTGGTAAAAAAAAATGTTTTGAAGCTGCAGAGATGGCTCTCAGTGGTTAGGAGCACTGGCTGTTTTCCCAGAGGACCCAGGTTCAGTTCTCAGCACCCATATAGCAGCTTACAGCTGTCTGAAATTTAGTTCTAGGGAATCTGACACTCTCTTCTGGCCTCTGAGGACCCTACATGCACATGGTTTGCCTACATATCTGTAGGCAAAACACTCATGCACAAACATATAAGTAAGAATAAACATTAAAAGATGTTTTGGGAGCTAGAGAGATGGACCAGTGGTCACAAGCCCTGGCTGCCCTTGTAAAGGACACAGGCTTGATTCCCGGCACCCTGTGATAGCTTACACCTGTCTGTAACTCAGTTACAGAGGATCTGATGCCATCTTTTCTCCTCTGTGGGTGCTGCACACGCATGCTATACACAATACAGCACTGCCTTATGCATTGCTACTCTGTTTTCTGTGTCTGGGAATGTCACCTCTGGGTACCTCATTTAGAGAAGAATCCTAGTTTGTCTGTTGGAACTGGCTTGTCTGATTCAATGTCTTCAGCCATCATCCATATTAATCATTTGTCAGAGAAGCTATAATATCTTATTGTGTAGACACACCACTCTGCCTTCTCCTCTGTCAGCAGACACTTGAATTACTTCTGCCTTGAATGTAACTAATGCTTCTGTGAACACTGGAATATCAGTTTCTTTTCTATTGCTGTGATAAAACACCAGGGCCAAAGTGACTTATAGAAGAAAGATTGATCCGAGCGTATGATTCCAGAGGGTTAGAGCCCATGATGGAAGAACACAGGCCTGGCTGCTAGAGCAGGAAGGACAAGACGGACAAGACGCAAATCTCAACCCACCAGCATCAGCAGAGAGCAAGCTGGGAATGGCCTGAGCGTTTGAAACCTCAAAGACTGCCTCCAGTGACATACTTTGTCCAGCAAGGCTGCCTAATCCCACCCAGACAGCCACTAACTGGAGACCAAACATTAAATATGTGAGCTAATGGGGGACATTCTCATTCACATCACCACAATGAACATATAAACACATGTCCACGTTCATATCTTTGGAGAATATACCCAGTAGAAGGCTTGCTGGGTCACACAGTGATGTTATCTTTAGCTCCCAAGGGTCCCTCCATGTCGTTCCCAGGATTCCCTTTTAAACTTGACATTTAACAATAGCATTTTGTCATTCCTGATTCTTATGTCTGTTCTTCACAGTAGCCATAAAATGAATTTAAATGTAGACATGTATTGGGGTTGTAGATACTTTATGATTTGTGAAAGAAAAATGTGTTGGCATTTAGGTAAAGAAAAGTACATTAAAGCTAATTAAGAAGTTGAAGGGGGTACCCCAACAACCCTATTCCATAAAACTCAGATATGTAGCTCATCTAGAGAACACACCAACTGTTTCAAGCCACCGAGTGACCTCCAGAAGTCCTAGTAGTAATACAGCATTTTTACATAAAGCTATTATGACTTGAAAGCAAAAATGGACTGCTAGACTTAAACTGTTGCTCAAAAGAGACAATTTAAATAATGAGAGCAGAGTTTAAAATTCCATGAGTTATAAAGGAAAATGTTGATATACAAAAGGTCACCCGAAGGGCTGGAGAGATGGCTCAGTGGCTAGGAACACTGGCTGTTCTTCCAGAGAAGCCAGGTTCAATTCCCAGAACCTCTGTGGCAGTTCACTACTGTCTGCTACTGTAGACGCAGGGAATCTGACAGCCTCTCACAGACGTGGATGCAGGAAAAAATACCAGTGCACGTTAAATTTTAAAAAAGGAGAAAGGGCAGCCACATGAAAAGTCCTTTGAAAAGCATAGTGAAAAATCTACTTAAGGTAGACTGCATGTGTACAGATGGGTGATGTAGTGTGCACCCACAGGGATATACTGCTGGAAAGCTTCGCACCCTAAAGCACAGATCGCTGGGGAGTGGTAAGCCTGGGACTGTGAGGTTTTGGTGAACATGGACACTTGTGTTGTCACCTCCAGCTTTTACATGGATTCTGGGGATTAAACTCAAGTCATCAGGCTTGTACAGCAAGCTTTTTACCCACCGGGCCATTTCCCCAGCCCAGCATTTCTATTTATTAAAAAGTAACTTACTCTACCAGACCCCGTGGTATCATGGAGCAGGTTATGAGTGGTGTACATGGCTCGGCTGTAATTCTGCTTACACACGCATTCTTGTTATTCACCAACATTCCAATACACGTCCTTCCGCACTTTTGGTTAAGAAAGCATCAACACTCCTTCCATTCAGGAAAAAACAAACAAACAAACAAAAACCTTTATGTCACAGCTGGTGGGTGTATAAATTGGCATTTCTGAATCAATATAGGTAAAATTCCATCTCTACCCTTTAGAAGGTGAAAATCTAGTCATGTGGCCAATTGAAACTATCAGTTGATGGACTTGGCACCTCTTACTCACAGGAAACTGAATGAGTCAATGGAACTTATTCTACACATTTTCTTGAATGGCCTGCCAACTTGCACTCTGTTAGTGAAGTCTGCCTCACAGGCATCCCAACATGGGCTTCAAGGGACTGGTGCTATTTCTACCCTGATGGGCATTAACGTCTTTTGTGACAACCAGGTAGTCTCCAGCTTCCTTGGCTCTTTGCCAGAGACTTGAAGGAGGTCGCACCTATCCAAAAAATGCCTGTGATGATGCTTTCATCTCAGCCCCTTTAGAATGATGGTACCATAAGAAAAGAATGTGGCTTGATGGTAGCGAATGCTCCTAGGACAGCGATTGGGACCAAATTCTAAATCTAGTCTGTCTTCAAACATCTGAAGAAAGATCACACAGCCTTGCTCTTAGACCCTCCCTCAAATGAATGCTCTGAACTCCATGTGGATGCCTTAACCTTTCTCCTTAATTTTCCCCTTATACTTTTTTTTTGAAATACATTTCTGCATGTGCATCTGTCAGTCCTATGTCCAAGGTCCTCACGTGAGGCAGCAGTGTGGTAGATGACACGCTGGGTGGTTATGTTTGCCTCCAACATAATCCTATTAGTAATTCCCTTTTTAAAATAGGAAAACAAGTCATTTAATCACAATTTTATGGAAAAATACTGGTGACATTGCTGTAGAAGACATCGTTGAGTTTTAAGACCGGCTTGTAACATAAACAACGTTTAAATGATTTTATTTTAAAAAGTTTTTTTAAAACCTGAAATGCAGTTTCATTATAACTACCATCAGTCCTAAATTATTGTTCTGGAGCTCAAGGAGGAAATTCTGGCTGCATGGTGTGTGCGGGTGGGTGGGGGCAATAGATAGGAAGTTTTTATTCTGGGGCTACTAATTTCTAAATCTTTGCTAAGTAGGGCTTAGGCTTACACTAAGGTTTCATGTTCTTAAAAAAAAAAAAACCTTAATTTTTACCCTTTGAATCAACTGGGGAAATATTCCTGGTTTGCCACCATTCAAGTTAGTTCCTACAAATGATAATCACAAAGAGGGATTTCAGCTGTGGGAATGTCAATCAAAATATCTCTTCCAACACTCCCTAGAGATCATTTCATCCTTATCCTACATTTTTTAGGACATTTTTTACAAGCATTGTGACCCAAATGAAGGTTATGTCTTCCCTCCTTAGCTGCTTTGGAAAACAGTAATGGAGGCAATATTGCATCCCACCATTAAGACTCTTTGTTATGCATGAGTTCTC